>NC_047651.1:2173069-2277084 GCF_902201215.1 Prunus dulcis
CGAAGTTCGGTCGATTTTCAATTCGAAAATCGAACAACCTAGAGGTGAAATCGATCTAAACCCAGCCAACCATCAGATAGAGCACGAGAAATAGATGAAAATCCATACCTCACTCGACTGATTTGGTTGAGAAACGGAGGAGATCGAGAGGAGAGAAGTTCGGGTGACTTTCGTCGGAAATCTGCAGTTTCCGATCGTTTCCAGGCGTCCCACGGCCGGCAACTGGTCGGGGAAGATCGGCGAGACCGAGGCGGAGGTGACGGTGCCCTTGCCGGAGATCGAGTCGCCCTGAGGTGGCGACGGGAGCGACTAGAAGGGAGGGGGGCTGGCTGGTCGCGCGCGGGAGAGAGAGGAAGGAGAGAGAGAGAGCTGACGCGGGGAGAGAGAGAAACAGGGATAAAAATCTGACTTTTGTCCAAATTACCATTTTGCCCTTCGCGATGTTTTGATCGTAATTTCTTCGTTAAAACTCCGATTTGGGTCTACTCCGTGTCCACGGACTCGTTTCGCCGTGCTCTACGCAACGGCGCAAACGGAATTCCCAAATTCATCCCCGATCAAAAAGTCAAATTTTCCCCTATTAAAATATGCGAGGGCAAAATCGTCTTTTGGCTTGAATAAAGAAATCTTAATTTTTAGATATTTTGGTTTGTGTTCTTACATATTTTTATGGGATACAACTTTTCTCATTTTGTTTTTGGAATTATCTTTCTTAATTCTAAAGTAGAAAAATAAATAAAATAAACCAATTGACACAGGCCTGACCCATAACCTGTTCAGGCTGGGTGATTGCACAAGGCCCCCAAAAATTTAGGGCCTTCAAATTATTTTAAACTCACTTATAAAAGAAATCAAAAAAAGCCTTTACTTCTCCAGACTTCACTTTTTTAATTAAAAAAAAGGTCTTTTGACAAAAGAAAACAAGAAAATTGGCCTATTTTTACCTAATTCTTATAAGGTGTTTTCTAGCCAGTGTTTTGCTCTTCCCAAAGTCTTCTTTTTGAGCCCCCTCCTCTCTCTCTCTCAAACTAAATCTGTGTTTTGAACTTTTTTTTCTTCCTTCAAATCAACCAAAGCTTTGTGATTCAATTCGATTAAAATTCTCTGAGTGTTTATAATAGTTTGAGTTTTTGAAGTGTTGGTTGCTTCATTTTTTTGTTTTTTTGTGGTTAGTTTTTGAACAACATTCCTTTTTCTTTTTTTAAATATATTTAATGTAAAAGACAATTAAGTGGACTATGAATATGAGAAAGTAAGTGCAGTTGACCATCTCATTGGTTTGCCATACTAAAAACGGAGTAATTTATTTGATCATCCTCTACAACCGCATATACACCTCACCTCCTAAACCACGCTCCTCCCAATTGTACACAAAACACTCCTCACTCCTCCCAAACGCGGCGAATCACAACTTACAACCATCAACAACACAAAATACAAAACCAGGCTCACTGGACCCAACTGCAGAGGATTAAGAAACCCAAACCCGCTTCTATAGCTTCTCGTAAAGCCAACGATTTCCAAATATCAAACCACACTCTCCCTCACAATTCTGAGAGAGAGAGAGAGAGAGAGAGAGAGAGAGAGAAGCCACAACAACACATAAGAAAGACGCCAGTGTCATCTTTTACTTTCGTTCTCGTATAAAAATTCACACACAAATCACATTCAAAACCAAACCCTAAATTCGAAAAAAGGAAACAAAGACAAGAATAAAATTCCTCTCATATCCGGTGCCCCTTTCTCTCTCTCGAATCCCCCAATTATTCCGTTTTCGATAAAGATTGAGTTGGGGTTGGGGTCAATTCAATTTTTGAGCTATGGTATGTATAATATGGGTGAATTGATCAGTATCGATGGCACTTGTGCCCGACGCGCCGTACATGTAGGCGGGGACGATGGCGGGAGCAGTGAGAATATTCCTTAGGTAAAAAATTGTGCTCTATTTAATTGGCCAATTGTTTAGACTTAAAATAGGAATATTATAGCAAAGGACCAACTAGTGTAGTGGTTTGGAGTATTTACTCCCTCAGGCAAGGTCCTGGGTTCGAGTCCTAGCATCCGTGTTGTGTGTATGAGTTTAATATGCTATCGCCCCTTTCAATAGGAAAGGACCTCAAAAAAAAAAAAAAAGGAATATTATCATAAATTAAGGATTTGATTTTCATTAATTCTCCCTGATTAATCCAATCTCTCCATTTAAGGGAGAGAATAATTCCCTTATATATGTGAATTATTCTCTGAAAAACCGTAGAAGGCAAGAGCACTATAAATACATAGCTACACCACATACATGAGGTAAATTCCAAAATTCCTAAGAACTATCTCTCTCTCTCTCTCTCTCTCTCTCTCTCTCTCTCTCACACACACACACACAGCTCCGACCACCTGGTTCTCTCGTACCATAGAGAAAACTCCGACCTTCTTTGTTACTTTTGTATCTTCCTCAAGATCATCTAATTGACTTAGGCATTGGAGTGCCTTTGGCTAACACCTCGAGGTGTGGTCTATTTACTCCAACCTTTTTTAGCAGGAATTGCGGAAGAAGAGAGAGAAGGAAGCTTGAAGGGTGAAGAATCTCTTGCGAATATTCTTCCGTGAGAATTTTGCTCAAACATAATACACCTGGACTTTTAAACTTCTTTAAAATCTTTATCTCAATTGAATACACCCCTATAAAACTAGTAAAAACTCAAGTTACTAAATGGCCGTATAAACATATCAAAATTGCAGCCCATGGCACTGCTTTTTATGTATTAATAGTTCTTGCGACTACTTTTTATGTATAAATAGTTCATGCCATTGCTTTTTATGGATTAACAGTTCAAGCCTCGGTACACTTAGTAGTAGGTCATCTATATTTGGATTGTAGATTGTCGTCTTATTTTTTGATGTGGAGCTTACACATCATGATTTGTATCAAGTCCCATTCACCAACAATCTCCACTTTTGGCGAGATCCAAGCCAAGGTAACCCGCCCTATCACAACACTCTCACTTTTCAAGGTTGACATGGTTCCTGCAACTCCACCTCTTCAAACAAGGATTTCTTGAGCCTTGCTAGGAGCTCTTACTCCACCTAAGCCTAAGATTTTCTTGAGTTTTGCTAAGAGCCCTTGCTCCACCTAAGCTTGGGATATTCTTGAACTTTGCTAGGAGCCCTTGCTCCACCTATAGTTAACCGCCCCTAGGATTTCGTTGAGTCTTTTCTTCACTAGCCTTTGCTCTACTATCCCATTCCACCTTTCTCCGTCGGTCTAGGAATTTGCTTCAGTTGCCTCCTCAAACATGTCAATGGCTCCATCACTATACCCAAAGGCATATACTCAAAAGGGAGTGCGATACCCCATCACTATACTCAAAGGTATACATTTTTTGGAATAAAATTAAATCCTTACCCCATCACTATACTCAAAGGCATATATTTTTTGGAACAAAATCAATTCCTTGCCCCACAACTAAACACAGAACTACAAGAATTTAATATTGTAGTCTAGAAAAGAAGAAAAAAATTGTACACACACATCAAGCATGGCTCTTTCTAGAATAACTTGGCAAAACATAAATTAATGTATAACTGGTTTATTATAATCATAAGAACAAAGAAAGATTATAACTTCTAATTATGTTATAAAATGTACACTACTACTACGAAAAAGGTATACTATACATAATATAGAAATAAAAGCAGGATACTTGTATTGTCGTGTGTGTATATATATATATATATATATATATATATATATAACGTGCTAAGGAAAGGTCTATATTGCTATAGTTATCTTTACTTCACCCCCCCGCGTACTCCTCTATTCTTGTATTTGAATTCCGTCTCTAAGCTTCCCCTTTAGTGTCTGCTGAGACTTATTTGTCTCTGTGTGTGTTTTTGTTTGTGTGCATGTGTGTTTGTTTGTTTATTTATTTTTTGTTTTAAAAATTAAATTCAATCCATAAAACATGTTTTACTCCAAGCCATTAATGATTTTGACTCTTTTATATTTCTCTCTTTTTCTTCAAGAGATCTTTGGAGTTTAACCTCGTTTTTTGGGGTATAAATGTTTCAATCCAGTAGAGTTTAAAGACAATGAGTAGGATGAGATAAATTTAAATATGTTACTAAGAGAGTTAATGTCTAAAGAAGTTTCATATTCAACATTCGGAAGTGACATCATTGGTGGCATAATTAATTATACAATAAAACCAAATAATTCTTTATATGCGCTAGCTCAGTGTTGGAAAACCATTCGGCTTGGAGGTCGCCATGCAGCATTCGAAAGTTGTCTCAATACAGCAGACTTAGAGATTCGCAAGTATTGTCCTTTTAGTCGAGGAGCTATAGTTTGGATGCTAGGTTGCCTTTTAAAGTATTTCAGTGCAAATTTCATTGGTGTAAGTGACACGGAAAACGGATTCTGTGAGATTAGTTTTGAATTCAATGATAGTCCCAAGTTGATTAAAAATAAACTCCGTTAGTTGTTCATTCGATTTAGTTATGTAGCTGTTCATGGGTCGTTGAAAGCTAAAGGTAAGAGGAACAATGTTAAAAGAGAAAAGACTTTTTGGTATTGTTGAATGTATAAGGGACCTTTTTAATATAGAGTGTAAGAATTGCCTTGATGTTGCAATAAAAGAACTTATAGATCATGAAATGAAATGAAACGGGTACGTGCTATTTATGGAAGTTGTAAAAATATGAATTTTACAAATTTTACTAGGTAATTGTTTGGGCCTAAGAATTCCACACGCCAACTCATTTTGATGAAGAGGCCCATAAACAGAAAAACAGAAGAATGATCCTTGACTCCAAAAAGTAGCCCAATTGACATTAGAAGCCCATGTTTTTTGCAAAGGTGGCAGATGTTTAAAAACACAAAAATAACCAATTAAATGGTAATTCATCACCTAGCATGTCGAAAACCTCTAAGAAATTGGATTAAACCCAGCTTCTAAAAAATTCTCGTCACTTTGATCTCAAAAGCAAGTCAGCACATCTTTTTTACTAAAAAATGTTTTCCCCAAGGAGCCCCACGTGACTTCCTGACTTTGAAAAGTCAAAATTTTCAACTATCATAGAGGAGTTGATAGGGAGTTAATGAAAGCATGTCTTACAGGAAGACTTCTCCATTGTTTGCAGCCAAATAAAGAAGATCAAAATCCCTTGTTATATACAGAGAAACTCTGTACCAAAGCAGGTGACATTTCCAAGAGATAAGCAGACTACATTCTCAAGAGATAAGTAAGGAGCAAGGGAGTTGTTCAACAGGAAAAGCAAACTGATCATCATGGCAGATTGTGTCTTTCCTTCTTTACAAGAAACAAATAGAGAGCAAAAGGAGTTGATTTTTTTTTTTTGGGAAAAGAAAGGAAAATATCACCATGGCAATTGACTGCTGATGATTCTTCTCTACCAGAATAGATAGCTTCCCTTTTTTATGGCATTTAAAAATAAAGATATTTTGAAAAGATTTGCCGCCCATTATTCAAAGATTAAAAACCTCACTCCAGCATTTCCTATAAAATAAGAGAGATGGTGAACATATGAAAGACAGCAAAAAAAAAAAAATCAATCAAGACAACAACTCTCAAAGTCAACTGACAAGAAAAAAAAGATGAATCGATCTTAAAAGCTTTCAGATTCTAAAGCAACCAAAACTCTTTTGATTCACAAGAAACAAATCAGCTATGTTCGCACTAAAACTAAACATATAGAGATAAGGCTAACTTACAGGTGATGTGGATGGTTCAGACTCGAGGAGCCTTCAGTCTGTGATGTTCTTTCTCGGGACGCGATGCTGGGTTCCGCCTAAGGAGAGGAACGGTAGATGAGGTCTAAAGCACCGGTGTGGTGCCGGCCTAAGACCCCCCAATGCCAAAGTTAGTGACTAAGAGCAATTCTATTGACAAAGTGGAAGCATAAGTCAAGTAAACAGTCTTACCTTTCGGTTGGGCCAAAGGGATTTATTTATAGAGGGTGGTGGGTGATCATTTAGTACTTAGTTCCGATGTGGGACTTGTGGGAGGGCCTTCGACGGTCAACACGTGCTCTGACAGGCCTTGGCGGGAGTTCCGAGGTTTACCCAAAAAAATCGGCCGGATGTGCTAACTGATCGTTTGGCATCAGGTGCCGAAGATCTTTTCAAGGAATCGGTCGGGAGAACTTGCCGATTTGACAAATCATGTGTGAATTGGTGGTGTATGCTAATTACTTATTCAACGTGGCTCACAGGTTCGGTTTCAACCTCGCTCACTTTCCTTGTGTCATGATGTGAGTGGGGGTCAGATATAGTACAAACAAGCTAGAATTCAAATATATGTTTTCGGTTCAGTTTAGAGAAACAGTTTTATAAAGCGAGATTCCTCTCATTACAAATTTGGTTTAGCACAAAGCCAAATCAAGCAGAGTCAGGGTTTTTCACAAATATGAAAACCTCAACAAATTTATAGAAAGCCTTGGTCAAGCAGAACAGGTACCATAGCGCAGTTCTAGCTCAGTGACCATCAATCTAGCCACTTCTGTGGCCTTCAGCAAGCCTTCCTTGACTCTAAATAAATTGAAGCTTTGCCAAACTCAAACGTTGGTTTCGATTTCCAGCTGAAACTCATCAGTTGAAGGTGTTGACGATCCAATCCAGCACAGACACAGCCAATACAGCCCTATTCAGAAGCAACTACCCAGGCAGAAATTGAAGTCCAACGCTCTGTTGTCTTTTCTGGAGTTGGCTTTTTCTCTTTCTGAGCTTTGTAATGGGTAATTCTGCCTAAACAATTTACTTTCTTTTCATTTTTTTTGGCCATAACTACCAATCTTGTACTGTAAAAAATTGTGAAGTCCTCACCAGTTTGAGGCAAGAAAAGAACTTACTTGAGAGATATTCCTCATCCAAAATTCACAATCGCTTGTTTAAAAGTCAGTAACTTGGGGCGCAAGTTATTTATTTTTTAGAAGTTTGCTAGGGTTGTGAATTGCTAGCAGTGGCACGCTCATGCACAAAAGAAAGTTGACTTGTTGATCACCAATGGTTGTCAAGCCAATGAGGAATTTTACCATACCATCACAGGATTAAAATCAAAACGGGTGAACAGTAATAAACTATTTGAATTATAGGGTTCATAAATGTTGGTGATGGTAATGAGAAAGCAAGTTCTATTCATGTTCCTATGTTTTATTTGTGCAATAATATAAATTAAAAATATTCTAGTAGCTACCTATTAATGGAATAAGCGGGATTTTAATTTTAAAAATAAATTAAATGGGATGCCAGCTGGTGTATAATGGGTTTTTTTCTCCAATTTTATTGTTTTGGACTTTCTTTATAATAGTAATGCTTGAAATGATGATTCTAAATTTATACATAAAAAAATTTCCTAAATTATGGAGCATGGTTGGAGTATAAATTTTATAAAAAATTCTTAAAATAAATTATTAGTCTGTTTAGTTGATATATATCTCGAATCATTTGATAGAATTTTCCAAGAAAGCTTGACGACTTCAAACAGAAGAACTACAAGTTTTTTTTTCTTTTTTTGAAATATATATGACGAGATCAGTCCGTAAAAAGACAAAAGGATTCATGGTGAATCTTTTTCTTATCCTCGTACTGAAAAATTTTCATTGCATCCAATAACCTAAAGAGTTGAATTAAAAGAAAGGAGGAAAATATTTATAAATTAATATATATTATTTGTATTCAACAATACTTGAATTTTGTGTGTATTTTTGAAAATTTTGTAAACAATACATGTATTAAATACAAAAAATACATACGTACATGTTCGATACGAGTATTGTACTATTGCTTTTTAAACAAAATTTAAAAAACCGAGTATAGCCATCCGACTGTACTATTTCTTTTGAAAAATTAGAGAAAACGGAGTATAGCAGTGCATCTATACTATTTCTTTAATTAAAAAAAATAAAAAAACAAAGTATAACCAAGTGACTATACTATTTCTTTGTAAAAAAAGAAAAAAGGACCCTCCCAGTTGCAAATTACAACTTAAAAGTTCGGCCACTATATATTATTTTAATCAAATTTAATTAAATATATAAATATATATTATTTGTATACAATAATACTTGAATTTTGTGTGTATTATTCAAAACTTTATAAATAGTACATGGATTAAATATGAAAAATATGTACGTACATGTTCAAAATGAGTATTGTACTATTTCTTATTTTAAAAAACTGAGTATATGCGGCTGTACTATTTCTTATTTTAAAAAAAATTAGGAAAAAAGCGAATATCTCCAGGCGGCTATACTTTTACTTTCTAAAAACACAAGAGAAAAGGACCCTTCTAGTTGCATTAGTTTATATTTTATAGATATTAATTATTCATCAAAATTTTGGCAAATTACAACTTAAAAGTTCGGCCACTATATATTATTTTAATCAAATTTAATTAAATATTTAAATATATAGTATTTGTATTCAATAATACTTGAATTTTGTGTGTATTATTGAAAACTTTATAAACAGTACGTGGATTAAATATGAAAAATACATATGTACATGTTCAATACTAGTATTATACTATTTCTTATTTTTTAAAAACCAAGCATAGCCATACGGCTGTACAATTTCTTATTAAAAAAATTTGGCAAAAAGATAATATCGCTGTTATTTAATTTTTTGAGTATAGCCGGGCAGCTATACTATTTCTTTCAAAAAAAAAAACACTAGAAAAAAAGGACCCTCCTACTTACATTAGTTTATACTTTAGAGATATTAATTATTCATCAAAATTTTGGCAAAATTACAACTGTAAAGTTTGGCCACCATATAATATTTTAATATAATTTATTTAAATATTTAACTATATATTATTTGTATTCAATCATACTTGAATTTTGTGTGTATTAGTGAAAACTTTGTAAGATATAAGTGTATTAAATATGAAAAATACGTACGTCCATGGTCAATACGAGTATTGTACTACTTCTTTGTTGAATTTTTTTTAAAAAAAAACGAGTATAGCCATACGGCTGTACTATTTTTAAAAAAAAAATAGAAAAAGTTAGTATGGCCGGTCTGCTACACTATTTCTTTAAAAAAATGAGTATAGTCATGCGGCTGTACTATTTCTTTTTTAAAAAAAACTAGAAAAAAGACCCTCCTAGTTTCATTAATTTATACTTCATAGATATTAATTATTCGTCAAAATTTTGGCAAATTACAACTTAAAAGTTAGGTTCCTATATAATATTTGGATATAATTTATTTAAATATTTAAATATATATTATTTGTATTCAATAATACTTAAATTTGTGTGTTTGACTGAAAATTTTGTAACCAATACATGTATTAAATATGAAAAATACATACGTACATGTTCAAAATGAGTATTGTAATACTTTTTTAAAAAAAACGAAAAAACCAAGTATAGCCATGCGGCTGTACCATTTCTTATTATAAAATTAGGGAAGAACAGAGTATACCTACGGGGCTATATTATTTCTATTGAAAAATTAGCAATAGCCCCGCCGCTATACAATTTCTTTAAAAAACAATTAAACAACAGAGTATAGCTGTGAGGGCTATACGATTTCTTTCGAAAAAATCTAGAAAAAAGGACCCTCCTACTTACATTAATTTATATTTTATATTATTCGTCAAAATTTTGAAAAAAATTACAACTTAAAAGTTCGGCCACTATATAATATTTAAATATTTTAATGTATATTATTTGTATTCAATAATACTTGAACTTTGTGTGTATTATTGAAAATTTTGTGAATAATATGTGTTTTAAATATGAAAAATACGCATGTACATGTTCAATACAAGTATTGTAATCCTTTTTTAAAAAAATTTAAAAAACAGAGTATCACCGAACGGCTTTGCTATTTCAAAAAATTAGGGAAAAAAAAAAGTATGGCCGGTCGGCTATACTATTTATTTTGAAAAAAATTAGAAAAAAATCAAGTATAGCCGTGCGGCTGTAATATTTCTTATTAAAAAAATTCGGCCACCATATAATATTTTATTTAAATATATATTATTTGTAATAACCCAAACCAAAATATCTAAAAAGAAAGAAAATATCTAAAAAGTAAGGAAAATATCTTCTTGCAAAAAGACTATTTTGCCCTCGCATTATTTAATAGGGGGAAATTGACTTTTTGATCGAGAAAGAATTTGGGAATGCCGCTTGCGCCATTGCGTAGAGCGCGGCGAAACGAGTTCGTACACACGGAGTGGACCCGAATCGGGACTGTAACGAAGGAGATGGTCTAAAAAACGCGAAGGGCAAAACGGTAATTTGGCCAAAAAGTCAGATTTTTATCCCCCTCTCTCTCGTCTCCCCCGTCACTTTTCTCTCTCTCTCCTCTCTCTCTCTCCTTCCGCGCGATTTGGGTCGTGCGACCCTTCGCCTTCCAAGCGACGGCCCGGCCACCACAGGCCGAGCCGATCTCCGCCGTGGGTACCATCGGGTCCGCCTCCGTGTCGCCGTCCCAACCTGACCAACCTCCACTCCGGGGCCGCCCTGAGCTGGCCGGAAAATCGTGTTTTCCGACGGAGGTTCGTCCGAAGCTACCCAAACTTCCAGCTCGAAATTCTCCTTCGTTTCTCCACCAAATCGATCGAGTAAGGTATGGTGTCTCAGCTATTTTTCGTGCTCTAGCTGATGGGTATATGGGCTTCGATCGATTTTAGCTCTAAGGGGTTCGATTTTCGACTTGAAGTTTGGCCGAAACTTCGGCCGCTCGAAACTACTGTTTCTGGTCACTTTTTGGGGGTTGTCGAAGAACAAAAGTGACTCCAAATGGGGTGTTTTACATAGGGTAGGAGTTTAGAGTCTTGGTTCCGAGATGTTTCAGCCACCCGAAATCGCTTAGGACACCCAAATCTGACCGCGCGTGCTGGGACGCGTGGGAGAGGGTAGTGATGTAATTCTGTGCAGTTTTGTGACCCTCGTGTCGTCACGAGCGTGTGAGATTTTGTGGATCTCGATTCGGAGTCCGTTTGAGCCCCGAACGGATTTTCCATACCGCGCTATCCGTGGGTGCAGTGTCGTTAAATAATCGGATCGAGCTGAATTTCGGATATGTCGGTCTACATGATGTCAGGATCGTGTAGGATTTGACGGATTGCGAATCGGAGCCCCGGATACCCCTGAATCGCGAACCCTGGGGCTAGGGTTTGGATTTTAAGCGATAACGCAATTTTAGCTAATCCGACCGTCCATTTCAGACCAAATTCGCAGCACACGGTTCCCTCGCTGTAAGGAACCTTCAGGGAATCCCAGATTGGCGATCAGAGGTCGTGGACCCACGGGGTTCCGGGTCGGCCGATTAGGCAGTTTATCATTTAGTTGAGCGTCGGACCTTCCCAAAACTGGTCCAAGTGTCTGAAAGGGCTGACGAGGGCATAAGAGTAACTTGAAAAGAGATGCACGTATTTCTAGGAGCCGGGGGCAGGGGGTTTAGTTGAAATTCTTTTTAGTCAGCAGTCTATTAATTTAATCTTTATGGGCAATCAGGCACCAGGAGCCCGACAGGATTGCAAAGGAGACTTTCGAAGGGTCAAAATAGCTCGGACCATCTGTGAGTGGAATTTCTTTCATAAATGTTTTATATAAATAAGTTATATAAATTAGTTATACAAATGAATTTATACAAAGGATTTTTTTTATATTGAGTTTATATAAATAAGTTTTTAGAAATGAATTTATTTGAATAAATTTCTTTATTGATCTTGAGTAAGTTTTATTACGGTTCTGAATATGATCAGTACAGTAACAGTTCTATAAGTCTGTGCTGCTTATTTACAAGTTATAGAAACAGAGTTTGAGGTTGGAATCAGATGAGACAGCAGCACAATTTGAGATTTCAGTTTTAATCGGATTTTCTAAAGGAATTTATTTTAAACCCACCTCGTACCCATTTTTCTTTGGTGATTACCCACAGTTGGACCGATGTCTACGGACATCCAGTCCGATTTCAGTTACGTCAGTGCACTTGACTTTGCCTCACGAGTTTCGGGGACGCTCGGACCGTGAGTGCCAGGATTTGCGGCTCGGCAGACTTGGTGTCCCAAGACCTGCCAGGATTGTGGCTCGGCTGACTCTGTGTCCCCGAGACCTGCCAGGATTGCGGATCAGGCTGACTACGGTCCCCTGCATCCTGCCAGAGCGACTCGAGCTGACTTGGTGTCCTCGAGGAATCTGCCGGCAGATCAGGCTGATCATAGTCCCCTGATTCTGCCAGTTTGCGGCTCGGGTAGACTGCGTGGCGCCCGAGACCTGCCAGGGGAATTGACGGATATGACAGGGGTACAAATAGGTGGTATTTTCCAAGGATTTTAAGCTCTTTTATTCAGTTATGGTTTTCAGCTATTTCAAACCAGTTTCTTTGATATTTATGCATTTTATATCTTCATATAATTGTTCAGTTTTACGAAGCTACATACATACGATTATATATATATATTCGGATGAATACCTTATATTAAACACAGGTGAACTTTAGCCTTACTTATCAAGTTATTTTTACTATGGGGGTTATTATGATTTTTAACTGTTTTCATAAATCTTATGTTTGGTCCACTTACATTTTCAACCTGTTTTTCGCCCCCAGGCCATAGAAATACGCGGGATCCACCACCGGGCCATTCAAAGCTTCCGCATCACCACGTAAGGCAAAGTTTTGTAGTTGAAACCCTGAAACTTAGAAAATGCTCTGATATATATAGTTGAAGTTGGAAAACTGGAGTTGAGATCTGTTATTTGGAATATTCTGGCAGTTGGTGTGAATTTATGAGTTGTTTAACAGGTGGAAAAATTTGGAATTGGTCAAAATACAGGGGAGACTCTGCCGAATTTTCGGCAGCAGTCTAAGGGAGTTTTAAAGAGAACTTGAAGTAAGAAGGGTAAAAAGGTCATTTGTGCCCGACATTCGCCATGTGTCGGACACACAAAGGACTTGGCTCGAATTCCAAAGTGGAAATTGGGTCGGGTCCTGTCATTATTTGTATTCAATAATACTTGAATTTTGTGTGTATTATTGAGAACTTTGAAAACAATGTGCATTAAATATGAAAAATATGTACATACATGTTCAATACTATTTCTTTGTAAAAAATTTTATAAAAACGAGTATAACTGTAAGACTGTACTATTTCTTAAGAAAAAAAAAAACCGAGCATAGCCGATTGGCTATACTATTTCTTTAACCAAAAAAACACACAAAAAGCAGAGTATAGGCGAGCAGCTATATTCTTTGTAAAAAAATAAAAAGAAAAAAGGATCCTTCTAGTTGCATTAGTTTATAATTTATAGATATTAATTATTAATCAAAATTTTGGCAAATTACAACTTAAAAGTTTGGCCACTATATAATATTTTAATATATATTATTTGTATTCAATTTTGTGTGTATTATTTAAAATTCTATGAACAATACTATATTAAATATAAAAAATACGTACGTACATGTTCAATATGAGAATTGTACTACTTCTTTTTAAAAAAATATAAAAAACCGAGTATAGCCGTGCGGCTGTACAGTTTCTGATTAAAAAAAATTAGAGAAAAAATGCGTATGGCCGTTCGGCTATACTATTTCTTTTAAGAATTAGAAAAAAAACCTAGTATAGCCGATCGGCTATACTGTTTCTTTTAAAAAACTATTTAAAACAGAGTATAGCCATGCTCTAAAAATACAAGAAAAATGACCCTGCTAGTTGCATTAGTTTATACTTTATAGATATTAATTATTCATCAAAATTTTGGCAAATTAAAACTTTAATGTTCACCCACTATATAATATTTTAATATATATTGTTTAATAATACTTGAATTTTGTGTGTATTATTGAAAATTTTGTAAACAATACGTGTATTAAATATGAAAAATATGTAGGTATATGTTCAATATGAGTATTGTACTATTTCTTTTTAAACAAAACCGAGTTTAGCCGTGCGATTGTACGATTTCTTATTAAAAAATTGGGGAGAAAGCAAATATACCGGGCGGCTATACTATTTCTTTTAAAAAATTAACAAAAACCAAGTACAGCCGCGGGGCCATACGATTTTTAAAAAAATAATTAAAAACAGAGTATAGTTGTGCGGCTATTCTATTTCTTTCTTTTTAAAAAAAATGAAAAAAAGGACCCTCCTGCTTATATTAGTTTATATTTTAGAGATATTAATTATTCATCAAAATTTTGACAAATTAAAACTTCAAAGTTCGGCCACCATATAAAATTTAAAATATATATGTATATATATATATATAAAGCAAAAGGAAGAAAATGGTGAAACATTCAAAATATCAGAAAAAGCCATTGGTTAATGCAAACATTAAGAATTAAAATTATTAATTAAATAAGGATAATATACTAAATTCACACTTTTTCATATTTAATATTAAAAAAAGTTGAAAGAAAAATCAGATAATGAATCCTATTTTTATAGAACATAATTATCCATTATCTTTTTTAATTCCAAAATAAATTAATTTTTTTATAAAAAAAATTTTCTCACGTACAGAAAAAGTTAGTATGTAAATAAATAAATAAATTCAAGTTAGAGTTGCCAGTTGCGGTTGCCTGCCACCAGTCAAAACCCCAGACGTCTCCTACAGACAATCACACGTAAACCCCTTTGCATGCAGCCATACGCCACGTGTCGAAATTAGAGCAACTGCCATTAATTCCCTACAGATTTCTGCAAAACAAAATAAAACACCACCACAAAATCACAGCCGCTAGCCATAGCAGAGAAGAAAAGAACTAACAACTAAGTGAGAGGAAATGTCAAAAATGGAGGAGGGGAAGCTGGAGAAACCAAATGCGAAAGAGAGAAGCAAACACGAAGAAGAAGAACTTCCTCTAATGGCGTTGAACCACGTGTCGAGGCTGTGTAGAAATGTGGAGGAGTCGGTGGATTTCTACACCAAAGTTTTGGGGTTCGTTAAGATTGAGAGGCCGCCAGCTTTCGACTTTGATGGTGCTTGGCTATTTAATTATGGAATTGGGATTCACTTGGTGCACTCAGAGGATGAGGAGAGGCTTCCTGCGGATACTGATCGCTTGGATCCCGTGGACAACCACATCTCATTCCAGGTTAGTTTTATTTTATTTTAATTAATTTCTTCTTCAAATTGCTACAATATTCTATTTATTTATTGAATTCTTGCCCAAATTCCTCTTTGTCATGTTCTCTTTCCTTCCTCTAACCTAATTGTCACCTTTGGCGGTGTTTTTTATTCTTCTTTTTTCTCGAATACAATTCGGACTATTTTTTTCAATTTTTGTGCTAGCTGTCGAAATTTTCTAATCTTTCTCAACATTTTGGAGCTCATTTGATAATCATTTCATTTTACAGTTTTTAGTTTTCATTTTTAAGAAATAGAAAACAGAAAACTTGTTTGGTAACAATCTTTAGTTGATTTTTTTTTTTCTGGAAAACTGTTTATTATTTATTTGGTAATTTATTTCAGTTTTCAATTTTCAATTTTATGTGGAACATTGAATTTTTTTCGGGGTCAAATTGTGAATTTGAGATAATAGAATGAAGGTGCATGTTACAAAGAGTTCGTAGTATTTTACTGTGAATTTTTTCGAGTTACAATGGAGGTCCTAAGGCTTGGACTAGGTCTGCAGTCAAACATAACAGTTGGGCTGCAAAATCTAAGTCAAAAGGTTCCAAATATTGAGTTTTGGTAATTGGAGTGTAATGCATGTGTAGTGACATAAAATGAGAAAAGAGCGCAAAAAAATAAAATAAAAACATAAACTGGAAAGACTTCCAAGTTGTTTTGAAAAACGAAAATGAAATTAGTTACCAAACATGTTTGTAGTTTTCACTTTCATCTTTTTCAGAAAAATGAAAAATGAAATAGTTACCAAACAACTCCTTAGTGTGCCCTTCTTATCAACGCATTCAATAATAGGCAAAAAGTCACTTTTGGTTCAAGTGATTTACCACTTTTACCACTAAAGTCCATATGGTTTCAATTTGAAGCAATTTAAGGACAATTCCAATTTCTGTTAAATTATTCTTAACTTTTGGCATTTTGGTCCAACTTATATCCCTTCCTAACCGGCCAACCCTCTCCTCCATCCTCAACAACCCAATGCCTCTGATTCTTCCTTTGAGTCGGTTGGTGGTCCTCATCCACCTCTATTCCCCTACCCAAATTTGCACCCCTTATACTCAAATATGCCTTTGACTCCGTTACCCTATCCGCTTCAAGGACATTTTTAAACCACCCGAACATCGACTCAATCGGCGGCCAAGCCAAAGCTCTCGTCGCGATTCTCCGAGAAGTGCCCGCTTTGTATTTCAAGGAAGACTTCTCCCTAGAAGATGGTGCCATATTTCGATCGGTCTTCCCGTTCACGAACATCTCTGAATCAGGAGAAGCTCTAGCTTTCACTTGGTGAAAAAGACCTTGCTACTCCTTTGCATTAAAATTCTTTATGGTTGGAGGCTCGAAGCTTGAATTTGCTTTTTATGGATTGGTTGTCAAGGTTGAAGCTTTAATTGGAATAATTGCTCAGCAACCAAACAATTCTTCTTCCTTCTTGGTTTTCTTATTAAGATATCTTTTTATGTTCTTGATTTTTGAAAGTTTTGAGTCCACATTGAGTAAAACTCAAACCTCCAATTAAGGCCCCAAGAATGAGACCCCAAAACATGATAATGGGACAACATGGAGGACACTTGGGTTGTGTTCTGGATGCTGGTTGGTTCGGAAGAGATGCAAGATTTGACAGAAACGACCCTCAATAGATAACAGAAGTTAAGAATAATTTAACACAAATTGGGATTGTCCTTGAATTGCTTCACATTGAAACTACATGGGCAAAAATGACCAAATTGAAACCACAGGGACCTTAGTGGTAAAAGTGGTAAACCACGGGGACCAAAAATGACTTTCCACCTTAATACTATGTTAGTTTTTATTATTTTTTTATTTTTTAATACACAATACTATGTTAGTTTTAAGCATGTGTCGAGTGCATGATAATTCTCTTTAGGTTATTTTTTCACTTTGCTTAAAAGGAAAGAGAGAGGAAGTAAGGGAAAGAAAGAAAGTAGAATATGAAAAATTACCCTAAAAATTAACTCTTTTTAAAAATTTTTTTTTTTAAAAGAGAGATTAATAGTAGGAGTATTAGAGCATTTTTTAAGTTAGATGTTAAAGTCGTATTGAAAATCTAGGGGTAATGACAATAGTTCAGTAGAGTGCTTAATTTTTCCTCCTTTTAAAATTAAAAAATTACTTGCCTGCGACTATATTACTATGCCAAATGTTATAATATGGGTGGGCAACATAAATTGTGTTGCCTTACTAATTGATACACTATATTACTTGCAGTGTGAAGACATGGAAGCAATAGAGCGGAAACTGAAGGACCTGAATATAAAGTACATTAAAAGATCAGTGGAGGATCATGAAAATAAAACAACAATTGACCAGCTCTTCTTCAATGACCCAGATGGATTCATGATTGAGATGTGCAATTGTGAGAATATCAAGCTTGTTCCTGCAGGTCCCTTGGGGAACATAAAGCTACCAGTTGATAGGCATACTCCTCCTGTTGATCTCAACCAGAATATCAAGGATGCTAATAAATAGGTTAATGTTTGGGCGGGGCTGCCAAATGTTAGAGAGTATGTTGGGGTTTGCTAGGTTTGCAATTAATTATTTTTCTTAAGAGTTTTTTTTTTAATGTAAGCTAGGCCATTGCTAAAGATTTTCTGGCAAGTCCCGTGGATTGGGTGGACGCAAATTTCGCAGATGATCTTGCTAGGGTTCACAAAACCCGCCTAGTTTGTATTAATCTTGTTTAGTGTTGTTTTTAGGGTTGGCCCCCCGCTCATAAAAAATAAAAAAAAAGATTTTCTGGCAATTATGTTTCCATGCTTGCATTAGAGTGGAACTTTAAAGGCTAAAGTGTCGTTTTGCTACTTGAATTATGATGTGTTTTAAACTTACCCCCGAATTATTTCGTTTGCTGATTTATCACTTGAACTTGTGAATATGATATTGGAAGAGAATCATTTTAATTGATAGTTACAATTCGTTTATACAAGAATATCTTAGTGTACAAGGAAACAAGTCCTCCAATCTAGGAAACTTACTAGGAAAGTAAATGCTAATTACAACAGTATTGATATTAATTGATATTGTACAAATTTATTTCCTAACACTCCTCCTCAAGTAGAAGAGTGGATATCAAGAACTCTCAACCTGCGAACAAGATTGTTGAATTTTTTTCGTCCCAATGCTTTAGTAAGAATATCGGCTAACTGAGAGGATGGACTCACATGTTGTGTAGCAATCAAACCTTCCTGAATCTTATCTTGAATAAAATGACAATCCATCTCAATATGTCTTGTTCTCTCATGAAATACTGGATTAGCAGCAATATGTAAAGCTGCCTTGTTGTCACAATACAACAAAGCAGATTGGCGACGAAGGATGCGCAAATCCTTGAGAAGGGATCAAAGCCAAGACAACTCACAACATGCTGCCACCATAGATCTATATTTAGCTTGTCACACCCCGGACCGGCTCCGCCGTAGCAGGATATTGTCCGCTTTGGGCCTGGCTACATTCTCACCAGCCCGCACGGTTTTGTTTCTGGGAGCTCACGAAGCAACTTCCCAGGGTGGTCACCCATCCTGGGATTGCTCCAGCCTCCAACTCGCTTAACTTCGGAGTTCCTACGAACCCGAAGCCAGTGAGCTCCCAAAAGGCCTCCCACTATATTGATGCGAGGTGTGCCATATAAGGCACATCACCCCCTCTCCGTTTGGTCGATGTGGGATCTCACAATCCACCCCCCTTAAGGGATCCGACGTCCTCGTCGGCACACTCGCACCACACGGCAGAGTGGCTCTGATACCAAACTGTCACACCCCGGACCGGCTCCGCCGTAGCAGGATATTGTCCGCTTTGGGCCTGGCTACATTCTCACCAGCCCGCACGGTTTTGTTTCTGGGAGCTCACGAAGCAACTTCCCAGGGTGGTCACCCATCCTGGGATTGCTCCAGCCTCCAACTCGCTTAACTTCGGAGTTCCTACGAACCCGAAGCCAGTGAGCTCCCAAAAGGCCTCCCACTATATTGATGCGAGGTGTGCCATATAAGGCACATCACCCTCTCTCCGTTTGGTCGATGTGGGATCTCACATAGCTTCTGCTGATGATAAAGATACAGTTTTATGTTGCTTCGATTTCCATGAAATAAAAGAAGATCCCAGAAACACACAATAGCGTGTAGTAGACCTTCTAGTATTAGGACATCCTACCCAATCAGAATCACAGAAAGCTTCAAAGTCAAGTCATTCTGAGAAGACAATAATATGCCTTGACCTGGAGATTTTTTCAAATAACGAAGAATACGGAGTGCGGCCTCCATATGAGGTTTATATGGGGCATGCATAAACCTGCTTAAGACATGAACAGAGTAAGTAATATCTGGCCTTGTGATGGTCAAATAAATTAAGCGACCAACAAGTCTTCTATAATGAGCTGGATCTTTAAGTAATTCACCCTTATCTGAGAGTTTAAGACCTTTTTCCATAGGAAAATCAACAGGTGTGGCACCTAGGAGTTTTGCATCCTTCAAAATTTCCAATGCATACTTGCGTTGAGATAAGAAAATGCCCTGTTTTGATCTTGATACCTCAATCCCCAAAAAGTATTTCAAATCTCCAAGATCTTTAATACGAAAATAACGGTGCAAAAAATCCTTGAGTGCCGAGATAGCTATAGGGTCATTGCTCGTGATAACAATGTCATCAACATAAATCAATAATGCTGTGAAAGAGTGCCCCTTATGGCATGTAAATAATGAATAGTCGGCTTTAGACTAAATGTAACCAGTGGAACAAATGGCCTGAGAAAACTTAGCAAACCATTGACAAGAAGCTTGCTTTAAACCATAAAGAGATTTATGAAGGCGACATACCAAGTTCTCCCCTGTCGTCAAAGACCAGGTGAAGGAAGCATGTAGATTTCCTTATGGAGATCACCATGAAGAAAAGCATTGTTGACGTCAAGCTGATGAAGAGGCCAATTATGAGCGGTAGTAAGAGCAAGGAGGCAGTGGACAGTGGGCATTTTGGCAGTAGGAGAAAAAGTATCATGATAATCAACACCTTCCAACTGAGTAAAACCTTTAGCAATTAACTGGGCTTTATATCGCTCAACAGAGCCATCTGATTTAAGCTTTATTTTATACACACACCGACAACCAATGGGCTTCTTTCCAGCAGGTAACGGAGTAAGACTCCAAGTGTGGTTATCAGACAAGGCTTGCAATTCAGACTGCATAGCCTCTTGCCAATGAGATTGGGGAGCGGCTTCTTCATAAGAACTAGGTTCAACAATGTTACTGACTTTTGCAATGAAAGCAAGGTAAGCCGAGGAATAATGATGATATGAGAGATAATTGCAAAGCGGAAAACATGTACCTTTAGTAGGACCTAGCAGTAAATAAGATGAGTGATTAGGGATGGGAAACATGACCTGATTGCAGATGTAGTCACATAAGCAAACGGAAGGCACAGAGATGCGTTCAGATCGGCGGAGAGGTGATGGTTCAAGTGTGGGTGCATGAGGACTGGTGGCGGGTGAACTATGGGCGCGCTCAGCTGGTGGGGATAATAGCAAAGGGAGACCAGGCTCATCAGGCTCCGTGGCGGTGTCAATTGGGGACGAAGGCATGGGATGTGGACTGATGGGGGTTGACTCAAGTAAAGTAGCGACTGGAGAAGAAAAAATTGGGTCCACGTCAGAAGGGAAAGGAGGAGCCGGAAAAGAAGAGGGAACCGAAATTGAAGAGAAGGAAGGAAAAGTGTGATAGGGAAAAATATTTTCATGGAATTTAACATCACGACTTGTGAAAATTTTGTGAGACTTAAGATCATAAAGTTTGAAGGCTTTTTGACCAAGGGGATAACCAAGGAAAATAGATGGAATAGCACGAGGAGCGAATTTATGTGTCACATGAACATTAGTGGCATATGCAAGACAACCAAAAATGCGAAGGTGAGAGAAAGACGGTTTTTTGGAATAAAGACGTTCAAAAGGAGTGTTAAAAGAAAGAAAAGTAGGAAACGGTTGATGAGATGAATTGTAGTTAAAACACATTCCCCCCAAAATTTGGAAGGAAGATTGGCCTGAATTTTTAAAGCACGAGCCGTTTCAAGGATGTGGCGATGCTTACGTTCTACGACCCCATTTTGTTGAGGCGTATAAATGCAAGAGTGTTGAAAAATGACTCCCTGTTCATGAAAGAAAATCTGAAGAGAAAGAAACTCCCCTCCATTGTCGGCACGAAGTTGTTTAATTTGGGAATTAAATTGAGTGCCAACAAAAGAAAAAAAGGTTTTTAAAAGATGTTGAGTCTCATGTTTATGGCGTATTAAAAATACACACGTAAAACGAGAATAATCATCAACTATTGTAAGAAAATAACGGGCACCAGAATTTGACGAATGCTTATAAGGGCCCTAAATATCACAACGAATTAAATCAAATGTTTTGACAGAGAAAATTGAACTTGTTCCAAAAAGGAGACGACTCTGCTTTGCCAAGGGACAAACATGACAAGCGTTATTAGAGACAAAAGGGAAATCTATTAAATGCTTAGACATAAAATTTAATATGGAGGAAGAAACATGGCCAAGATGACGATGCCAAAGGTCGGTAGTGGTGACAGTTTGGTTGCAGGATGGACGGTGAGACGAATATTGGTGGGTTGTGTTGGGGGGTTTCTTCGCCAATAGTGCCACCAAATAATAAAGCCCGCCATGTTGCTTACCCAAACCAATCGTCTTCCTCGTAGCAAGGTCCTTCAAAATACACCAATATGGGAAAAAATTAACTGAACAATTCAAAATTTTTGTAAGCCTACTCACCGACATCAAATCTACTATGAAAGTAGGTACACATAGCACATCACGCAAAGTATAAGTAGAATTGAGAGGGAATGATCCTGTTGTAGTAACTGAAGCCTTCTCCCCACTAGGCATACAAATGGGTTGCATAGAATGATCAATATTACGATGAACTAACAATTTTGGAGAAGAAACAATGTGGTCAGTCGCGCCACTGTCGATAATCCATCGCTGAAATTTTAATTTTGACAAACCTTTATTGGTGGGAGCGGCATTGACATGGGATTTCTTGTCAGGCATTGGTTTGTCATGCATGATAGCCAACATTTACTGCATTTGAAGGTCCAAAAGGGCGGACATAACAGATTGCATCTCATCCTTGGTTGGGCCTTCCGAAACATGATTGGAAGATGGACCACCATGATTTTTCTTAGGTTTGTGGCGTGGATGACCTTCTGGATACCCATGAAGCTTCCAGCAGGTATCAATGTGATGGCCATTGTCATCACAATGGGTGCAATGGGGTCGGTTTTTTGAAGATCCAGCGCGGCAATCATCACCGTTGGAGGTCTGGGAACGGTTTTGGTCTGACCTGTCAATGCGACGATCCTCGCGGTTGGTGGATCGATTCTGATTAGGGCGTCCAGTTCTAACAGCCATGGCAGCAGTATCGGAGGTTCCAGCAGTGGCTCGTGAGACTCCAAGCGTGTGTTGCTTTTCTTCTTGGCTGATGGAGGCATATGCTTGCCTAACAGACGACAAGGGATTCATCAAGAGAATTTGGCCACGTATAGCACTGTAAGACTAATTCAATCCCATAAGGAATTGCATGAGGTTGTTGCGATCACCATAGGCTGCACAGGTACAGGTAGAAGAACCTATGTAGGAAGCAAGTTCATCCCAAAGACCTTTCAACTTGGTATAATAGGCAGCGATTGACAATTGGTCTTGTGTCAAATATGAAGTCTTTCGCTGAAGTTGGAAGATACGAGAAGTGTTGCTTTGAGAGAATCGTTCACGGAGATCCTCCCAAATTGCATGGGCTGTGGTGCAATATATGACACTGTCGTTGATTTCGGGATCAAGCATGTTGACAATCCAGGAGAAAACCATGTCGTTACAGCACATCCATACCTCGTGTTCATCACGATTGGATTCCAATGACGGCTTTTTGAGAGTTCCATCAACAAAACCCAATTTATTCTTTGCGTTCAATGAAACAGTCATGAATCTGCGCCACGTTGCATAATTATCTCCATTCAAAGGCTTTGGTACAATTACCAAACCTGGATGATCTGAATTATTGATGTAGTAAGGACTTGAAGGTTCAACCTTGAATGTGCCAAAGGAATCACCCATGGTTTCCAGCGGCGAAAGATCTGCGGCACGAGAAGGTAAGGTGCGGCAAGAAAAGAAATATGAAGAGCTAGGGTTTGATGTCCTGCTCTGATATCATGTGAATATGATATTGGAAGAGAATCATTTTAATTGATAGGTACAATTAGTTTATACAAGAGTGTCTTAGTGTACAAGGAAACAAGTCCTCCAATCTAGGAAACTTACTAGGAAAGTAAATCCTAATTACAACAGTATTGATATTAATTGATATTATACAAACTTATTTCCTAACAGAACTCATTAACTAGTCAATGTTGGACTTGCTGTTAGTTTTTTGAGGATTTCATCCATATTATCATTGGGGCATGTGCTTTGAATTTTGAGGACATTGCCATCACTTTCCAATCTCACCCACACCAATCTTCTTCATACCTAGCCATCACTCCCCATTTGGAAGAGCACACCCTCCCTTCTTCATTGTCCTTGCAATTTCTCACTACACCCACTCCTCTTGCAAATCTTTTGTCTTGGTTCTAGTCCCACCCTCCCTGTAGTATGAGTTTCTTCCGCAAAAGAAAAAAAATAAAAATCATACACTTCATTTTATGTGTAGAGAGGTTGTAGAAGGAGGTATTGTAAAATTAAAATTTAGAAAGATTGAACATGAGTGGGCTAGAGTTGTGTGGGGCGGGGTGTAAAAGGTGGAGGTGGTTGTGGGGTTTTCGCTGGCTGAGGAGTCGTCAGGGTTGGAGTGCAAAAAATAAATTGGTGTTGGGGTAGGAGGTGGGGGGTGGTTGCGGGTGAGAGAAGGAGAGGTGGCTGTAGGTGTTGACGATTTGTTTTCGCCAAAAGTGGAGGAACATGGCCGGTTGGGGATGGGGGTGATTGAAGATTTTTTTTAAATTGTTTATTTTAAACAATAACTGGAAATACAAATTCATCACTTGGAAGGACTATAATGCCCTCAACAAACAAATGACACGGCCCCCACATCACTATATAGACAGAAATCTAATGCAAGTCCTACATTGGCTATTTTAAATTAGTAGAAGGACTAAATCGGTAGCCAAAATAATTCAAGAGGTAAGTTCAAATTGCCTAGTAGTTCAGGGGCAAAACAGCTAAAAATTATTATTTTGAAGTTCTATTAGAGTCGTTAAGTGCAAATAGAACTTCATGGGCAAGCTTGATCTCAAAAGATTCTTATTACAATGTGGTTTTTTGATTTCTTATCCTACAACTAAATTTAACTTTAGATTTTATTTATTTGCAACAAATGCAGTCCTCAATGCCTAAGGGTTTGTAGCTCGAGTGGTTAAAAGCAGCATCTGAATCTGTGTTCAAATTGCCATTCCCCTAATTGTGTCAAAAAACAAGATAGTCTTCAATGCGAGTTGAGTCTCAAAATTAGCAAATGTAGTCCTTAATGCGAGTTGAGTCTTGAAATCACGGCCCAAGGCCGAAGCCGAAGGTCCGCATCCCTCATAAGTTTATCACATACCCCATCCAAGTTGATAGGACCCGACCCAAATTCCGCTTTGAAATTCGAGCCGGACCTTGTGTGTGACCGACACTTGGCGAATGTCTGGCACAAATGACCTATTTGCCCTTATAGTTACAAAATTAAATTTCAAAATTTGCCTGGACTTCTACCAAAAATTCGGCAGAGTCTCCTCTGTAATTTGTTCAATCCCAAATTACACCTGTCAAAACGAGCAAGTATATTTATACAACCAACTGCCAGTACGTAAACATACAATCCAACGGTTCTGTTCTCAATCTACGGCCAAGTATCAGAGCAGATACTAAGAATTTACAAAGGAGTTAATCTTTTTACAAAACAAAAAGAAATCCTACTTTAAGAAGAGGCGCGGAAGATAGGAAACGGCCCGGTGGTGGATTCCTGTGCACGTCTATTGCCTGGGGGCGCAAAACATTCGAAAATGTGAGTAGACAAAAATAAAGGTTTAGAAATTAGTATATGAACATATTAACCCCACTGTAAAAACAGTTATGCAAAAACTGGATTTTTCTTCTTCATTATATTTGTACTGAAATCAATGCATTCACATTTTTATATATGTATATGCAAATCATATTCAAGATCAATAAAACTCGCATAAAAGCATTGTAATCAATTTAAAACTACCACCTAGGTGTACCCTTTTAATTATGTCAATTCCTGATATCCGTCAATTTCCCTAGCAGGTCTCGGTGACACAAAGTCAACTCGAGCCGCAAACTGGCAGGATTCAGGGGACCGTAGTCAACCTGATCCGCATTCCTGGCTCTCACGGTCCGGGCGTCCCCGAAACTCGTGAGGCAAATTTCAAGTGCACTGACAAAACTGAAGGCAAACTGGATGTCCGTGGACATCGTCATATCCGAAGGCAACATATACTGAAGGCAATCTATTTCTGTAACTGGGTACCCAAGGTGGCTTAAGAAAATATAAGAATTCTGATATAAATCTCAATCTCTACTTTCCATATCTTTTTAGCATTTTAACTAGGCAACATATAAATAAAGATATTTAACTTCAACAAAACATGCTAGGAAAACCACAATCAATAAAACTTATTCAAGATCAAATAATGAAATTTATTTGCATAAGATCATCTATAAAAGAAAAGTCCACTCACTTCTGGTCCGAGCTAATTGGACCTTTTGAAGGTCCCTCCTGCGGGTCTGCCTGACCCCGAGTGCCTGATTAAACCACGATGAATATTTAATTAATAAAACTGTTCGGTATAAGTATTAAATTAAAACCCTGACCCCAGTTTCTAGAAGTGCGTGCACTAACTTTAAAGTCATTCTTATGCCCACTTAAGCTTTTCAGATGGTTAGAACTGTCTTAAAAGACCTGAGACTTCACTAAGTGATAAACTGCCATATTGGTCAATACGGAACCTCGTGGGGTCCACGACCTCCAATTGCCAATCTGGGAGTTCCTATAGGTTCCTCACATTTAAATAACCATGTCCTACAAGTCTGGTCTGAATTGGACGGTCGGAATGACCACGATCGTGTAATCGCATAATTTCTCAACCCTAGCCCTAGGGTTCGCGATTTCGGAGTATCCGGGTCTCCGATTCACAATCCGTTGAATCATACACGATTCTGGAATTATCTAGAATAACATATCTGAAATTAATTGGGATCCAACGGCTCAACCGTATTGAACCCGGAAATCGCGCAATATGGAAAATCCGTTCGAGACTCAAACGGTATCCAAATTGAGATCCGCGAATTCCTACGCGCTCGTGACAACCTAAGGATCGCATCAAGACTAGTGCCACTACACTACCCTCGCCCACGCGCCGCGCTTGGTGTCCAAAGAGATTACGCATCGCCGGAAAAACTCAAAACCACGGCTCCAAACTCCTACCCTAGGTATAACACCATATTTAGAGCCACTTCTGTTCTTGGACCTACCCTAAAAACTGACCGAAAGTGGCTGAACACGGAGGCCGAAAATCAGCCGAATTCCAATTTGAAAATTGGGCTATCTACGGTTAAAACTGATGCAAACCTATCCAACCATCAGCTAGAGCATGGAAAATAGGTAGAAATCCATACCTTACTCGACAAATTTGGAGAAGAATTGAGGGAGAACGAGCGGGTTGAAATTTCTGTCAAAATCGGTCTGTTTTCTGTGATTTACGGCCAGTGCCGGCAATTTCACGGGCTGAAAACGGTCGGAGAAGGAAGAGGAGGTGGCAGTTCGAACAAGACCGGTCTCGTGGCCGGTGGTGCTCTGTGGCGCGACGGCTATTCCTGGAAAGCGGCGGGCAGGCAAACAGCGGGAGAGGAGAGAGAGAGAGAGAGGAAAACTGAGGGAGAAGAGAGAGAGAGGGGGGATAAAAATCTTTTTTTCCAAATTACCGTTTTGCCCCTCATGGTATTTTAACCGTATTTTCTTCGTTAAAACTCCGATTCGAGCCCACTCCGTGTCTATGGACTCGTTTCGTCGCGCTCTACGCAACGGCGTAAGTGGAATTGTCAAATTCCTTTTTGGTCAAAAAAATCAACTTTTCTTTAATAAAATATTCCAATGACATCAAAATAAATTACTAATTAAATATGCATTTTTGTTTTGGGTCATTTCATGTTAAGCCCTAAATATGGTTGCTATACGTTGGACTTTTGGACATAATCCCACCAGAAATGAGAACCATACACGAAATAATAAAATTGCAGGATACGAAATAAAAAAATTAATTTAACAATTTCATTAATTTAATTTTTATTTCTTTAACGTTCTTAAAAATTATTTTATTGTTAATTTTAAGTGAATTTGCAAAGGGGAAAACTTATTTCTGGAAGAATAATTGGAGTCTGGATGTTTAGAGCAAATTCTAGGGTGTAGAATGAACCCCTCAAAGAAATAACAAATCTTGATGTTGGCCCAATGGCTTCTATCAACTAGCCTTTAGGAGACCAGAATTTAAAAACACAACAAAAAAAGAGAATACAAAGTTTCAAAGAAATAACACGTGGCGACATCTCATTGGTTTGCCACACTAAAAACAGAGTAATTTATTTGATCATCCTCTACAACCGCATATACACCTCCCTCACGTCCCTCACCCCCTAAACCACGCTCCTCCCAATTGTACACAAAACACTCCTCGCTCTCTCCAAACGCGGCGAATCACAACGTACAACCGTCGACAGCACAAAAAACAAAACCAGGCTCACTGGACCCGACTGCAGAGGATTGAGAAACCCAAACCCGCTACACTTACCATCTCGTAACGCCAACGATTGCCAAATATCAAACACACAAACACACGCACGCACTCTCCCTCACAATTCAGAGAGAGAGAGAAGCCACAACAACACAGAAGAAAGAAGCCAGTGTCATCTTTCACTTTCGTTCTCGTATAAAAAATTCACACACAGATCACATTCAAAACCAAACCCTAAATTCGGAAAAGGGAAACACAGACGAGAATAAAATTCTTCCAATTCCCAATAAAATCCCCAAATTCTCTCAGATCCGGTGCCCCATTCTCTCTCAAATCCCCCAATTCTTCCGTTTCAGATAAAGATTGAGTTGGGGTTGGGGTCAATTCAATTTTCGAGCTATGGCGTGTATAAAAGGGGTGAATCGATCGGCATCGGTGGCGCTTGCGCCCGACGCGCCGTACATGGCGGCGGGGACGATGGCGGGAGCAGTGGATCTGTCTTTCAGCTCCTCCGCCAACATTGAGATCTTTAAGCTTGATTTTCAGTCCGACGATCGTGATCTCCCTGTAGTGGGTGAGTCCACGAGCTCTGAGAAATTCAACAGGTTGTCATGGGCCAGGCCTACTGGATCGGGGTCTCAGGAGTTCGGGCTAGGGCTCATTGCTGGTGGACTTGTCGATGGGACTATTGATATCTGGAACCCACAAACTCTGATCCGGTAATTCCCTTTGAATTTGGCGTTTCTTTTTGCTTCGGATTGGAATTGAATTGAATTGAATTACGTTTGTGGACGGTCGGGTTTTCTTGGATGTTCGGAAAATGCGGGGAAGTCGATAATTTGTAAATTCTATAGTTTATGGGTGTTTGACTCTGATCTGAGTAATAGTCTGATTGGGGTGACGGGAAATTGGGGTTAAAGAGACTGGAAATTGCGGTTTACTGTTGTATGGTGATTGAATCTCATTTGGATTTGGTTTCTTTTTATCCAGTTTATTATTATTATTGGAGTGAAATGATAGTTTCGGCTAATGGGAATCCAAATGTAGATAAATGTGAATTGGGATTTTCATGATTTCTATGAAGGGTAACTTTTGCAGAGTTGATTTCTATAAATAAGGTGGAAGGAAATAAAGGGTATATGAGAGTCATGGTTTCTGACTTCTGAGAAACCAACGGATTACATTAATTGTACGTTATGATACTCTGTTCGAATTCGCTTTAGGTAAAATTCGGTTCCCTTTTTACTGTTGACAGTATGCTTGGCTTCTAGGGAGGTTTAATACACTTGAAATAACCAAATCGAGGTGCTTGTTAAATGCTTCGCTTTGATTATTTTCTTGATAAAATAAGTGAAAATTTTAAGGTCTTGGCAACAAATTGTTTGCCATTAAGATAGATCCGGAATAAAGTCACTTGTCTCCTCCACTGATGATAAATCAATCAATATTTCTTTGAAGTTGGTGGTTTCTTGAAGGTTTTTCAAGATTCTAGAAGGAAGTAGTTTCTAAGATAATATTGGTGAAGCAAACAGATCCTTATGGATAAGAACCAAAAGCCAAATGATTTTATGCATATTTCTTTTATAATTTCATTTATTCATTCATGCAAATTATTGTAGAGCAGCCCTTGAATTTTAATAGGATGTGCATGGAAGTGATTAATATGGGATATAAATATGATAATTGCTTGGGCATAGATCATGCTTTTGAGTATTTTCAGTTCTTTTTTTATTCACATGAAGTCTTTAGCAGTGTATTTACTTGAATAATTTATTATTTGACTTAAAACTCCTGTTACTTTTAGTTGTTTTTTGAATATCACACATAAGAAAATATTAATGGTTATTTCTGCCACCTAGTTTTGTGAAACATTTTCTTTTATATTTGAGAAAGTATTTTTGGTTTTCTTTGGAAAGGCCTTAGTTTTTATTATTTCTTATCCTTAGTCCTGAGGCAGGTGTAAGTGCTTCAGTTGGGCATCTCACAAGACATAAAGGGCCTGTAAGTTTTCTTCTTTTTCAGCATGCATGTCTTTTTGCTGGTTATTTCAATGCTTGGAATCTGATGATTGGGTAGGATATTTTCTCAAACTCTAAAGTTTTAGTTTTGTTATTTAATTCCAGGTTCTTGGTCTTGAATTTAATGCAATTGCACCAAATTTACTTGCATCTGGGGCTGATGATGGTGAAATTTGCATATGGGACTTGGCCAATCCTGCAGAGCCATCTCATTTTCCACCTCTCAAGGTTTGTGGTTATTAGTTGTTTTAAGTTAATCAGAAGTAGATTGCATACGTTTCCTACTAGTCTGTGTTGTATGGTTTATCCTCAATTTTTGTTGTAATTAATTCTCTTTGGTCATTCAGTTTTTTAGTTCATCCGGGCTTTAGAACCTTTAGTTTAATTGCCATACTTCACTTTTACAGTCTACATGAAATGCAGTTATACATACTTTTAACTACCACTTTTGACTTTTGAATTGTACACATGTATGTATATTTAATATATCTGTGATTTGGTAGAAAAAAGTAATGAAAATACTAGTTTTTACAATTTAGATGGCAAAGAATGAGAAGCAAGTTGGATGTAGAATGCAATATACAATCATAATAAGCAAAGAGAAGTGGACAATTGGAAAGGATGCTAGTCCTTTTCTTCAAATTATTCTCATAACTTATGGAGGCATATCTCTATTGTGACTGCATTCCTTAGGTTATAACAGAAGTCTGTAATTAGACCCCTCTTTCTGTCCATCTCTGCTTGAAATGACTTTTTCTTTCGGATTTTCTCTAGTCATGAATATATTAAATCTAGATGGACTTCATCTGATCCAAATTGTGAGATCTTTATGCAGGGTAGTGGTTCTGCTGCCCAGGGTGAGGTTTCATTTTTATCTTGGAATAGCAAGGTCCAACATATATTAGCATCCACTTCATATAATGGTTCAACTGGTGAGGAATATTCTTTACTCGTGAAGTTATCTTTCTCGACTCATTTTATCTAATTTGAGACTTCAATATTTTATATTTTTCAGTGATTTGGGACCTAAAAAAGCAAAAGCCAGTGATAAGGTACTTTGTTTGTTTTCTACTGTGAACTAGTATTTTAAAATCTCAATCGTTATCTGGAATGCCCACTTCCATTGCCTAACTTGACCTCCTTTGACTGGCAGTTTTACAGATTCAGTTAGAAGACGGTGCTCTGTTTTGCAGTGGAATCCTGATATTGCCACTCAGCTTGTTGTTGCATCAGATGAAGATGGTTCACCTGCTCTGAGGGTAATAACTTTGCAGATGATATTTTATTTCTTTTGTGGTCAAATGTGTTAACTTCTCAGTTCATGCAGCTCTGGGATATGCGTAATGTAATGTCACCAGTTAAAGAGTTTGTGGGGCACACAAAAGGTAACACCACAGGCAAAATGATTTATCTATACCAGTTATTCATGATTATTTCTTTCTTTTATTTTGGCAGTAGTTCATGTTTTAAGGATGTTATAATTTATTTTTACAGGATTCATGTTATATAATTGGAATTTCTGTTTTACTCTGGTTTAATAAACCATTTAAACCTTAGTGCTAATTTTCATTGTTGTTGAAGTTTGAATTACTTGACATAGGAACAGATATCAGAGGTGAGCTGTTAAAATCATTCTTTGCAACTTTTTGAGATATTCAGCCCTTTCCGTTGGGGTTTGGAATTAAAGTGCATTAAAAAATGAAAAGACAAATGAGGCTATTATGATCCTGGAAGGAATTGAGGGCTTGTCAGATTCAATTCATTTATTGAAGCCTCAATATGCTAGTCTACTTGAATTATCTTTTCCAATTGCCATAGTACATAGATTGCCCCATTTTGGTTATTGTTGGTCATTTTATTTTTTTTGTGAAAGTGGGGGCGGGAGAAAGCACCAAGATCTTCAGAGTGCAACTGAGATACCACCTATATGTGTAAATATACTTGCTTAGTGGCTTTTTTGGTTACAGCTTAGAGAATTTGTTAAATGATGCAATTAAAAGAATTATGGGGGATGCGATTTCATGTGTGTGTATTTTTATAGCTTTTGTTTCTATTTCTGCTTTTAGGAATTTTTGTGTCCAACGCATGATGTTTGTAGTTGAACATGCACTCAGTTTGCAGTGATTATTATTGTTGGATACTTTTTCGCTGATATTATTACGATTGGAAGTTAATTGTAAACTCTTATGATTATTTGACGTCCACATCTTACCCCAGGTGTAATTGCAATGTCTTGGTGTCCCAATGACAGTTCTTATCTGCTTACATGTGCCAAGGATAATCGAACTATTTGCTGGGACACAGTTTCTGCAGAGGTATGGTCCTTAGCTGTTCTTCAATGAGGCCAATAATTTTTGTACTGCACCTTGTCTACACTTTATTTTTTCCTCTCCTGTTGGTTTCAGTTTAATTTTCACTACCATTTTCTGACTGATGTTTTTTATTCTAAATTGGTCCAGATTGTCTGTGAAGTGCCAGGAGGCACCAACTGGAATTTTGATGTACATTGGTATCCAAAAGTACCTGGAGTGATATCGGCATCTTCATTTGATGGAAAAATTGGAATTTACAATATTGAGGTATGCTTGGGTTCTTATCATATACCTGAAATATTTTACCTTATGAGTACTGCGGGACATCATGGAATGTAGATTACTAAATTCCAAGTGTGAAATGTTGAACAATATTTAGTGAATGGTTAATGCTACAGCCAATTGTCTTGATCGTGGGATATCATTGAGAAATAGGAATCCATGTTATCAAAAGATTTCCTGTGATTATTTCTAGTATGGAATTAATGATTGATGGTTATTGCATATGTGCAACAAGATTTTATGGTTAACTACTGTTACTGCATTATCACGCCGAAAATCAAAATTTGTTTGAAGCACTAGGTGCATGTACTCCTGTTATTTTACAATTTGTTTTAAGTATATTGGAGGTATAATCTGCACAAATATGCATGTGTGCATGCCTGTATCTATGCTATGCAATGTACTTAATCATGTTTAAATCTCTTGTTTTTTTCTTTTACAGGGTTGCAGTAGATATGGAGTTGGGGATAGTGATTTTGGTGGCGGTAATGCACAATTAGGAACCATTGCATTGACAAGTTATTTATTTATTTTTGCCACTAACAACAGTATTTTGTTTCATTTTATTTTTTAAATCAAACACTAACAACAGTACTTGATTAGTTGTTTTTTGCCCGCAATCACTTTTTCGTGCAGCAATAATTAATATTGATTCTTTGATGTTTGGGGTCAGAATAGGTTTTCTTTGTACAAATAGGAGAATCCTTAGTTTTTGAAATAGTTAAGAATAGAGGCGTTGTGTTTAGGTTAGAGATTTTCTCCTTCCTCCACTCAGATATCTTTTTGCTTGGGTTCAGCCTTTGTACCTTTTTTTAATTTAATTTAATTTAATTTTTTAATTTTTGTTACAGTTTTTTCTAGATGGTAGGTTAAGTCGGAAAATGAATGCAGAAGGAGTGTGTTTGAAAACCCTTCCTAGTTTTTTATAGATTGCATCATTGTATTAGCTCTAGGTTTCTGAAAACCCTTCCTTCAAGTTGTAAGAATTTGAATGGAATCATTATCTAAGGTATATAATTCTTTTGAATGACTTAGAAGATAAAAAATTTAGTTGTTATTCCAATAAACCAATAATAACTTGTACTACTTTCGATTCTTGCCTTCTTTTCTTTGGAGGGTGTGGGAGTTTTCCTACTTTTCCTCTTTCTGACTTTCATTAATTGCCAATTGGGAATATTTCATATAAATAAAAATTGCTAATTTTGGAGAGATGTGCGTTATTGGAAAATTTCATGTTTTATCCTCTCTATGCAGGACCTCTGAGAGCTCCGAAATGGTATAAGAGGCCAGTTGGTGCTTCTTTTGGCTTTGGAGGCAAAATTGTGTCCTTTCAGCATGGTTCATCTGGTGTTTCGGAGGTATGCTTTATTGGCATGCTCCCTGTGTCTTCTGTTATGATGCATTTTATAATTCATTTTCCTTCTTTTATCCAGGTTTATGTACACAGCTTGGTTACTGAGCATAGTTTGGTGAATCGCTCATCTGAATTTGAAGCTGCAATACAAAATGGGGAGAAGTCTTTACTTCGGGCTTTATGCGAGAAGAAATCACAGGAGTCTGAGTATGTTATTTATGACAAGAAACAGTTTTTTTATAAGCTTCGAGAGAGTTAACATCTCTTGAAACTGATTCTATTTTATCCTGGTTAACATTATCTTTTGCTTCTGTTTGGATGATTTTTTTGACAGATCTGAGGATGACCAGGAAACATGGGGCTTATTAAGGGTTATGCTTGAAGATGATGGGACTGCAAGGACAAAGCTGATCACTCATCTTGGGTTCAGTATACCCGAGGAAACAAACGAAAGTGTTCCAGATGATCTATCACAGGAAGTCAATGCGCTTGGGCTTGAGGATACTACATCTGATAAAGTGGGCCTGGGGAGTGATAAGGAAACCACCATCTTTCCTACTGATAATGGAGAAGATTTCTTTAACAATCTTCCTAGCCCAAAAGCTGATACTCCTGTGTCAACCTCTGGTGACAAATTTTCTGAGGGGGATACAGTTCCTGTTGCAAATGAAATGCAGCAAGAGCCTGATGGACTGGAGGAGAGTGCTGACCCATCATTTGATGAATCTGTTCAACATGCTTTAGTTGTCGGAGATTATAAGGGCGCTGTTGCAAAATGCATTTCAGCAAATAAAATGGCTGATGCTCTAGTTATTGCTCATGCTGGTGGTGCTTCGTTGTGGGAGAGCACACGGGATCAATACCTTAAAATGAGCCATTCACCTTACCTTAAGGTTTGTAAAGTCCACTTGTTTCCAGTGAAGCACTTATTGTTTCATATTTGATAATATATGAATTGGATGAAAATATGTTAATGATTGATTATAATGTCTTATGATTTTGCCATAATTATGTTGAAATTGAAGGGTTATAACCTGGCTCATTCTTACTTTCAGATTGTTTCTGCGATGGTGAGCAATGATCTGTTGAGCCTTGTTAATACCAGACCCCTAAAATTCTGGAAAGAAACACTTGCTCTTCTCTGTAGTGTAAGTTTCCCGACTCCTGAAATCAAAATAAGGCCATGACACTCTGTCATTGATTACATTTTTTTTTTGTTAAATTGATTCTCATAAATTGTGCATTATAAATGGCGGAGTTGAAGTTGCAAAACATTTACAACATTTGTACCGTAGTAGTGTGTTTGGTTATTTTACACATTAATCATCGTAAACTGTGCTCTTAATATCTGTATCATGAGACAAATATCATGAGCAAGTTAACTTTGAAACTGCTGTATCTTTTAATTGATGTTTGTGATCCTTTCTTGCATGAATCAACAGTTTGCATCAAGAGATGAATGGACTGTGCTTTGTGATACACTTGCTTCCAAACTCATAGTTGCTGGCAATACCCTGGCGGCAACTATTTGTTATATATGTGCGGGGAATATTGATAAAACCGTTGAGATTTGGTCGAGGTGTTTGACTACCGAGCATGAGGGAAGATCATACGTCGACCTTCTTCAGGTAATCTTTTCAAGGTGGATTTGAATCATGTTCCTCTTGGCCTTGAGGTTAACAAAGTCTTGTTATTTTGTTTAGGAATTAATGGAGAAGACGATTGTCCTTGCCCTGGCTTCTGGGCAAAAGCGATTTAGTGCTTCTTTGTGCAAACTTGTTGAGAAATACGCAGAAATTTTAGCTAGTCAAGGTCTTTTAACAACAGCAATGGAGTACCTAAAACTCTTGGGTTCTGATGAATTGTCACCTGAACTGGTTATCTTAAGGGATCGTATTGCTCTTTCTACAGAACCTGGTATGTGCTGTTCGAAAAGTTAGTGATGTGGTGTTTTAATATTGTATTTTTTTTTTAATCCTGGAAATTGCAATATTTCCTCAAAACTTTTGTTGACATGATCAGCAGCCATCAATTTTGACTAACGGTAGCGGCAATTATTCTTATCACAGGTGGACAAAAGTGTTATTGTTTCAATGTGCATAAAACTTGGTGGTTAAATCTCTTAAAATGCAAAATCCCGTTACTTGTTACCCGCATTATTTATTTACATTCCATGTTATTTGTTGCGTTATTGCTGCAGAGAATGTTTCCAAGAATGCAGCATATGGAAACCAACCTGCAGCTAGTGGGCCTGTATATGGCGCTGATCAATCTAATTTTGGTGTGGTTGGGGCCTCGTCTCCATATTATCAGGTGTTCATAAAGTTACTTTTCACAGTGATTTTATTTTCTTATGATTTGTTGTTTGTTGCCAAATCTGCTCTCTCAATGTGGATTAATTTTTTGTTCTTAAAATGGTTAGGAAACAGTGCCATCACAGTTGCAACCAGGTGTTCCAGGAAGTCAATATGGAGAAAGTTATCAGGAACCTGTTAATTCCCCGTACGGAAGAGGATATGGCGCTCCTGCCCCATATCAGGCAGCATCCCAGCCCCATATGTTTCTTCCTTCCCAGGCACCTCAGGTTCCACAGGTACTTTTTTGTGTGAGGGTCTCATTGTATCAAGAGTTATTAATTTGGTTGTAAAAAGATAAGCATTTGTTCAGTTTTTGTTATTAAGAAGTCACTGGTCACTTCTTACATTTAATGTATATGGATCTGGTTCATTTGACTTTGGCATGGGGTTTGCTTGTAGGAGAAATTTTCTGTGCCTCCTGTTTCCCCTCAGCCTGCAGTGAGGCCTTTCATTCCTTCAACTCCTCCTGTGCTGAAAAATGTGGAGCAATATCAGCAGCCAACGTTGGGTTCTCAGTTGTATCCTGTCAGTAGATCTGCATTTGATGTGAAATTAAGTATCAGAAACGTTTTTGCATGACTGTTATCCTAAGGTTTTCCTTGGTGTTTCAGGGAACCACCATCCCTTCTTTCCAACCTATGCAACCGGGGCCTGGTTCAGCTGCTCCTCTGACATCACAAGTGGCTCCAGTTCCTGGAAATAAGCCACATGTTGTAGCTCCCTCCCCTCCACCAAGGGGTTTTATGCCAGTTACTAATTCGGGAGTTGTTCAAGGGCCTCATCCGGGTTCACTGCAGCCACCTAGTCCTACTCACCAAGCTCCTGCTCGAGCTTCCGTGGCTGCAGCAGCGCCACCACCCACCATACAGACAGTTGATACATCCAATGTTCCTGGTAATTGTAGTTTTCATTTATGTTGTTAAAGTTTTCTACTTCTCTCCAGCATTCCCTTGCTCCTTCCCTCTGTTTATTTACTGTGAAAGTTTTCTTTTTGGTGGCTGTTCTTTTTTCCACATTGAATTTACAACCTGTGGTTGTGTAACAATCTTGTTTTATTTGTGGATAATGCACTACAGCCCAACAAAAATCCGTTATCACAACATTAACGAGACTTTTCAATGAGACATCTGAAGCGTTGGGAGGTTCTCGTGCAAATCCTGGCAAGAAGCGTGAAATAGAAGACAATTCGAGGAAGATAGGTGCATTATTTGCCAAACTCAACAGTGGGGACATATCTAGAAATGCTGCTGATAAGCTTGTTCAGCTATGCCAGGCATTGGATAATGGTGATTTCGGTACTGCCCTGCAAATCCAGGTACATTTTTGGAAACTTTAGGCTCCTATTGTATTTTGGCACACCATGAATGGCTGAGCTTTACTATTGGTTTCTTTTGTTTATGCCTGCTATCAGGTGCTTCTTACCACTAGTGAATGGGATGAGTGCAACTTCTGGCTTGCAACCCTTAAGCGGATGATCAAGACGAGGCAAAATGTGAGACTAAGCTAAGAAGGCTGAGATTCCCAAGAGTCTGATTGTTTGGTTCCGGAATTTTTTCATTCTGGTTATGCTTGGCACACGGGACCTTTTGTTTTTATGCATACAAGAAGGGCATCTCAAGGTTTTGGCTCAAGGGTTTTGACTAGCTGTCAATTAACTTTGGAAGAAAATTAGTTGGTTTGAAAGCAGTTAGTGAAATAGTCTTTGCACATTAATGGACTTCTTGTTGACTTTCCATTTTATTTTTGTAGTACTTAGAGATAGCATTGATTTTTTTTAATTTTTTTTTTGTTTTATATAAATTCATAGAATGTTTACCGAGCTGCTTCAAGCTCTCTGGTGATCTGGTATCATTTTTGCCATGGGCATGAAATTGTACCACCTTTGTGTTTTCATTGTATGAACACAAAATTAGACTGATGACTTCAGTTTTGTCGAAAATGATTGACCGACTGTATCAGTTTTTTTTTTAATTTTTTGGGTCCGAAAGTTGTGTATCAGTTTATAAAGAAACCTTTTGCTGTGAATTGTGGTTGCCCAAATGATTTATAATGGGTTAGGCCTGTTATTCATAGCAGTGGAATTGTAATATATTGTCATGTTTTCTTCCACGATTATTTTGTGGTTTCAAAGTACCATATGCTTTATAAATTCGAAAAGAAAATTGTGTTTGTGATCACTTTCACAAGGCCAAAGGCAAAGAAAAAGAGATGCACGTTTAGTAAGTAATCGTTTTGTTTGATCTCTGTTATATTCTATTTTCACGTGAAAATTTTAGAGTAAATGATAAAAAGGCCCCTTTTCCAGCCTTGAAGGGTATGTTTACGTATCAGTAATGGATATCGGAGGAAAGGGAATGATTTTCATTCTTGACTTCCTTGCGTTTACTTGCAATCAGTAATAAAAAAATAAGTGGGTCTTACTTCAAAATCCGTAATCACATCCCCTCAAAATTAGATATCAGATCAACTAAAAGGGGGGTTGTCAATATAATTCCCATTCTTGTTTTCTCTTATTAACTTCCAAAAATACCCTTATCACTTGACCTTAATTCCAAAACACCCCAAAATCTTTATTTATATAATTAAAAAAAAAAAAACTCATGCCAAGAAGTTCAAAGACGCTCCAAGATGTTATTGGAGTTTATTTTTTCGTTTGAAATTGGCTCTGAACAAAGGTGTTATTAACATTATCATTGAACTGGGACCTTGCTGTTCATCTTGTTCAGCATATTGATTCCTCATGTTTACACTGCCTTACTAGTTTGCTGCAGGATTAGTTTGGTCTCCTTAGCCAATTTGAAAATTATACATGTGCTGTGGTGAAAATGTGCAGGGCATTTTAGTAATAAAATTAATTTGGATTCTGATTCATGAAAATTAGTAAACAATAACAATGGGAATCAACCACATTCCTTTGCTAATTCCATATGTTTAGTAAACCAGCTTAATGAGAATAATTCTTTCCATACCGATTCAATACTTCTTCGATTCCTAAATTCTCTTATTCCTTACTTTCTCCATTACTGATATGTAAACATGCACGAAATGTTTGATTAATTCAGTCATATTCATCCAACGACGGATACTACTTATGTACTTAGTAAATAGGTTTACACAAGAAAATTTACGCGGCGTGTACTTGCTAAAATCTCATATTTCTTTTTGAATTGAAGTGAATCTACAAGACAACCGTAACATAAGAATCTGTGAATGTAATTTGGTAATTGGGATTTCGGTGATTTATGGAATAGTATTATTGAATACCAATTGATACAAGGCATGCGCTGTTCAAGATGGCCAAGACTCTGATTTTGGATTGTCGTACAACTTCCATTCTATGGAGCTCTTTCTTGTAGCAGTTTGTAAGGGTATATTGAGCTTATTTGCTTTGCATGCACTTTTGTTTTGTCGTATGGCTCTGCTTCTCCTTATTTGAGTGTAATCTTTTGGATTGCTCTCCATTAATGAAAGTTCTTATTGACCCAAAAAAAAAAAAGTAACTAACAAGGCATGAGAGCTGCAGGAAGCTGAGTTTTTGCGGACAAAGTGGTCAGGGTGATTCTGTTTTTTGTTCTTTTGAATATTTGCTTTTTCAATTAAAAGGGTAGAATTGGAATTTCCTGTTAAGTTTGTATGAATTGGGTTGTCTAAAAATATTTTATGGGTGTTTTTAGAAATATCTGCAAAAAAAAGTTTAACGGAAATGGATGGAGGTAGCAAATTCACGCCAAAATTGAAGTTCGGGTGTCATATTTCAAATAAGACATTTTGCTCCAATAAAAGTAGTGCACTTTTAGCCCTTCCAAAATATGGTTGAATGAATGATGTGTTGAATTGCTACGGGCAGTCCAAGAATGCACATATCCCATAGAATACATCATCTTCATTTTCTATCAAGATTTTGTTTTTAAAAATTTCACTTACAACAGAATTTTAAGCTAACTTCTATCAATGTCATTTGGTTGGTTTGTCAAGATTTGACGTTTTCCCCCATCTTGGTAGAAGAACAATCCGTGATGATGCTATCCCTTTACCTCTCCAAAAGTAGCATTTCTTCTCATGATTTTGTTTTCTAAGAAGAAAAAAGAACAAAATTGTAATAATCACTAGGCCCATGTAATCATTTTGTAATTTTCTTTTTACACATTGAATTCATGGATACATTTTTGTTTGAACACATGGAGAAATTAACTAATAAAACATCCTAGTGAATTTTACATGGATTGTAAAATTTATAAACCTAAGTTTTTGAAAATTAATCAAATGGTCTTGTTAATGTCAAAAGATTGTCACACGTTAAGTTACCAGATCAAGTCCATTTTATAACCATTTCGGTTTTCAAGTTTAAAAAAAAAGAAAAGAGAGAACAAATAACTCTTTTAATTATTTTTCAACTAAGAAAACTGATTATTGTTTTAATTTTCCTTTTTATTCAAATATCAGAATTTCAAACGAGAGGCCGAGAGGCACATGCAATAGAAAAAAAAAAGTGAGCTGTAAAGCCTTGACATATGGAAAGGAATATAGTTGCTTCTACATGATGCTAAGAGCTAAAGACGCAATTCCTTTTCTAGATTTTTTTATTTTTTTTGAAACCATGTTTTTTTCTTTTTTGAGTTAGAATCCTTCCTAGGGGTGTTGAATTTGTCTGTACTTAAACTGTCGTTTTATTCATTCCAAATAGGAAACAAACAATAGCTATGCCACAACTAGAGTCTACAGAATTCAAAATTGTGATTAATAAAGAGAATGTTTGGCTGCAGCAATAAGTTAACTTGGTGTCTGTGCAGTTGTTGGTGCAGTCCTTTTCTTGAACAGCAGAATGCTCAGGGAAAATGCGTCAATCAAGGATCAAGGTTTGAATTAGTTTATATTAAGCCTTAGATGAAAGGGTTGCGAGTCCGTTTTGAACATATACTTTTTATTTTCAGTTTTATTAATCGAGGATCGGAGTTTTGAACTTGAAACTTCTTTTTAATATTTGAAAGAGAAATACCATTAAACTAAAAGCTAGTTAGTACTTTATTTGAAAGAAAATAGATTGTATAGAATGATCGTAGCTAAACCAATAATATATAAGTAATGCTAAAGGATAATATTTTGGACCATCTTAGGTGACATTATATGACAAGTGATGAGTTTATAACGATAATAATTAATGTAACAAGTGGACTCCCATTTCAATATAATATCGCTAGCTAGCTAATGTAATCGAAAAATGTGTTATGCATATGAAAAATGCTTAAAACCCAAATTTTTTGTCCCAACCTACGTGACATTTGATAAGCATATCATCTCATATTATAAAACTGAACGTGACAGATTGTCATACAATTATTAGACCGCATTTTACATAAGTAGGATTTAGGCGTTTAATAAATTTGGTAAATGTAACTTGATACTGTTTCATATGATTAAGGAAACGAAGGGGAGGAAAAGTGAAAAGAAAAGATGCTTTGTGGTTAAAGATCACAGATGAGATTTACCTGACCAATCGAGTCCATTTTCATGATGGAGAAACAAAGCAACAGTGCGATATTGTAAGAGAGAGTCAAACAAGAATTCAAAGTGATGATCTAAGTTCAAACTTCCAATATATTCCTAATAAAAGATAATTTTGCATTGTCGACCTAATTTCAAACCCATCTAGAAGCCACTAATTGACTAATAAGCTGTTTCAATACATGATCATGAATATAAGCAGAGGTAACTTACTCCATGAAAATATGATCTCTTATTAGAAGAGTGAACTTTAACGGATATAAATACGTTCGATTTAATGAATATAAACACGTTTTGATGTGATACGTATTTGTATAAATAAAAATTCCAACTTCATCATGGTTTGGGTGTTTACTTTAGGTCAAAGATTAAGAAAAGTCAGGAAACTAGTGATTGGAAATGTTAATGATTTAGTTAGTTTGAGATTGCAATGATGTGTGGAACAAATCAATGGAATGATGGAAATTTTAAAACTGCAAGATTGGTTGTTAAAGATGTCCATTATATAACACAAGCTTTCAACTTCATATATTTCTTAAATTTTTTATTGGTTCATCATGGCTTATGTTACAAGAATATGTACATTTCATCCAAGCCAACCTCTATTTTTGTCCCTTTTTCTTTATACTTTATTTTAGAGAGTGCTTGTATTAAATATTTTTTGTTAAAAACACACAAAATTTTGAGTTAAAAAGCCAACCTCCATTTCCTGAGGAAGGATTTGCTAAGTATTCTTCATTTCATTACAGAACCAAGAAGCAGACTCCATGTAAATATATAGATGATCATATCTTCCAAAATCTACAATCAACCACAAGAAGCTGTTTGGCAGAAGCCTCTCAAATATGCTGCTACAGCTTTTGCTTGTCGAACAGGAGACTCTCCGAAACATCTTGACATATGAGAATGTAGGAGACATTTCTCAGAAGTACATAAAACAGATTGCAAGTTCTTCTGTGCAGCATAAACAAGAAAGTACAAACTTTGACGCCCTATGCAACCGGCTACAAGAAATCTTCGAATTCATTATGCTAAAATCTTGTCCTAGTTTATTATCTTTCATTCTATTTCAAAAATACTGTTTACTTGGCAAATTCTAATGATCTCTGAAATTGTGGTGATAGAACTTATGTGTTGTGTTCCACTTGAAATTTCTGGTGTAAAAAATGCAGAAATGCAAGGAAAAGAAGAAGTATTACTGTATGTGTTTAAGGTGGCAAATATGAACTTTGAAGTATAAAACCAATTCAGTATCCTACTGGTGGGAATGCAATCATCATTAAGTACTTAGTAAGAGGCATTTGTATCATAGATCATCATTAAACAACTTAAAAAGATGAAAAACAAAAACGATCAACAACTTCAAATTGGAACATCAGAAATGTGCCCTTTACTGTCATGTAATTAACAGCTCATGAACAAATTAATGAATACACAAGAGGTCAGGCAATAAAAGCCAGAATAAATGAGATACCAACAAATCTACACCAATGTAAAATTTGCAAGCAAGAAAGCTTACATGGCCTCCAATCCATTCTATTCACTTCAAATAATATTTATGCAGCCAGCAGTATACCACCAGCTGGATGGGAACTACCACTCACATGAGGCATTGCATCATCTCTCCTTGAACATATAAATGATCTTTTCCCAAATGAAGGATTTCGGATCAAATCAGGGACTTCTTTCCCATGACCAGGAGTTGATTGAGCACTCCTTCTACCAACATATCTTTCACTGCTAAATCTAGAAACCCGATTCCCTGATTTTAAATTGGGCTCATCTCCATCTGCATTACCCCGAAATTCAGACTCTCCATCAGTACCTGCCATAAGCTCCATCAGGTTGCTACTAAACCCCAAATCAGAGTAAACTCTGCGGGAATTCCTCAGGGCTTGCCTAGTCAATTTAGCATCCAAGGCTTCCAAATTCTCTTCACCAACACCCTCTAGCTTTGAACGGAAATGGGCATTCCTTGATTCAACTGGTTGTCCCATTGTCTCTACCATTGTACATGGATTATTAAAACCATTCCATGAATGCAGGGGGACCAACTTACTCAACCCAGTAAGCCAAACGACCACCTCTTTCATCGACGGCCTACGCTCCCTACAAGACCTCACACACTTGGCTGCAATGACAGCCAACTGCTTCCTCACAATAGGGTCTTTAGGAGGTTCAATTCTTGGATCATAAACAGTTATCAGCTTCCCTCTCTTTATAAGTGGAATCGCCCAATCGACAATACAAGGTGGAGAATACGCAACATCAATGGCTTTCCTACCACTTAGAATCTCCAACAACAAAATCCCAAAGCTAAAAACATCAGTTTTAGTACTCAAATTGTCAGGGGTCACATAGCAAGGGTCCAAGTACCCAATAGTCCCCGCCGGCGGGGTTGACCGGAGTCTATAGTCATCAAAATGGCAGTACCTTAAAGCCAGCCCAAAATCACCCAGCCGCGCATTGTAACTACGATCAATTAAAACATTAGCAGACTTAATATCTCTATGAATTACAGGCGGGTTTGATGAATGCAAAGTGTCAATGGCCTTAGCAGTTTGCAAAGCTAATCTAATTCTACGACCCCAATTGGGAGGCCTAGCACTAGAATGCAAAACATCATAGAGCGTACCGTTGCTCATGAACTCCACCACCAAAAGCCTGTCCTTTGAATCATTTGAAAATCCCAAAAGATTGACCAACCTTGGGCTCTGAATCTTGGACAAGATCTCGATCTCGTTGTCGACCTCGTTGGTGGTCTCTGGGGCAGAACATGAGGTGGGTCGGAGAGTTTGGCTGTGAGCTCTGGAGGGTCTCTTAACAGCAACAAGACGGCCACGGAGTACAGCTTTGTAGACATAGCCATGGCTACCTTTGCCTAAAAGCTTTTGGTCGGAGAAGCCATTGGTGGCAGCCTCAATATCACTGTAGTCAAAGTGTTGGATCTTGATGGGTTTTTCTGGGTTGGTGGTGGTGGTGGTGGTGGTTTTAGGTGACGAGGTTTGGGAATTGGAGACGGAGATGGCTGATTCAGCTTTGCAAGAAAGGTACCCCATATAATCTAATCAAGGCTTCAATTTTGCTTTTGGGTTTTGGAGTTTTGGAGTTCTGGATTGAAAGAGAGTTTGTTGTGGTGGTTTTTGATAATATATATATATATATATATGATGTGATCATAAAAACGAAGTGCTATCAAAATTGGTTGAAGTTGGGTTTTCTTGGTGTCGTCTTCTACAACCGTTTGTGCGGTGTCTGTACCGTATATAAGGGATATGCCTAGAGAGAGAAAAAAAGGGAGAGAGAGAGATAGAGAGGGGTTTCTTTTCTGGGTTATTTGTTTTGGGAGCCCACCATTGTAAATTGTAATTGGAATCCAAGAAGATACGTACACATCACATTATGAACACACCAATATATACACCGAATATGTATTTTTATATAAGTTATAAAGGTCAACTTATACTCTTATTGACTATTCCCATCTTATTCTATTTCAATTAAATTGACTATCAGAACAATAATTAACGATTGAGATATGGAGAAAATCTTAACCTTATGAATATAATAGAGTGAGAGGGATTCGACCAAAAAAAAAAAGGAATACAGTGAGAGGGGAAAATGGAGTCCATACAAGTTACTCATTGGCTTGTAAAAAAATGACGATTAACTTAAAATAGTTGGACGAAAAGCCGGATCAATGATGTAATAATTTGTAACTTTAAAATTATTTTTGCTCATTCTTAAAATACAATGACCAAAGGCAAATTGTTATAGACCTTAAACAAAAGGATTACAAAGTTTAATGTTTTGATCAATTCCATTAGAGTGTAGCTAAACGAAGTCTAAAATTAATTGAGTATATAAATTAATATTTAAATCAAAATGTAAAATTAACTAAGTATATCTTATTTAATTACTCAAAATACTCCTAATATACCCTAATACACTCTGAAGCATTGGTGGCTCCCCCCTCTAAGCATCCTTACAGGGAAAGCTCAACCCAATTGATGCACAATCAACTGGGAGCGATGCAGACTTGCCACCAACTCATCTAATTTCTGATTCACACCAAGGTTTCGTTGCCACCCGAATAAATAGTCCGCGAGGTCCAGGGGCATCCACTCATGACTCATGCTTATCTATTTTGGAAGCTGAAGAAACTTGTCAAGCATTTCCTTTTCAAAAGTTGTCCTCGTCGGGAAAAGATGTTCTGGGACTTGGTGGAAGTTGTAGTGGAGGTTTCAGCCAGAATGCTGCTGCCAAAGTATTCAAGTTCCCCAATGCAGCCAAGGTTTGCTGAATTCTATATATACATTTCATTATGTTATTGCAATTGAGTGGTATGTTGCTTAAATCTGGATTCATATTTCAAAATCAATTGGCTTCATCAAATTCCGAATAGATATGTTTTTTACCTTTTGAAAAATGTATATATTTTTCACTTACGTTTGATTATGGTTGAATATGGTGAGTATGGTGTACTTATTAAAATTACATTTGTTTCACAATTCAACATATCCTTTTTGGTCATTTTATATTAGGATAAATAATAATTAAAAATAATAATAAAAATTTAGAAATTAAAAACATTTATAAAACAAACAGGCCACCACAGACCCACCCCACCTGCTACTACTCACCCGTTCATCCTCCACCCACCCACCCCTTTAAGATAGGGCAGAGGCATGGCTTATTTTTTGATAAGTCCACAATTTATGTACTCTTTATACTTAGTTTTTGAAGAAGAATTTGATTTAAAAATGACTTATTACTTTATTTTCTCATTTTTTAGCTTTCCAGATCAAGTAAATTGTTTTTAATGGAAATACGACTTTTTGGTGGATTTTTAGTACAAGACCAGTTGGAGATGAAAGTTTAGACCTTGACGATGATTGTGGAATTTTTCTAGAATTTTCGGAGCAGCCAATGAGAGTAGTCTTTGAAGTTAAGTCAACATAAGGTGCAATCCCGTCAAAACTGTGCTGCTGGGGAAGAATGACTATTTGAAGACTTTCCTAATTTTTCATCAAGGCGTGTGATATATGGCTGGAAAGATAAGACAAAAATCTACAATTTACATATTTTTGCCGAATTTTCTTGGAGGAAGAACAACCCCAAACGTGAATGCAAAGTAACTGACGTGTTATCCCAGTCCAAGTAGGAAGATGAGTTCTTACCCACTTTGGATTAATGTTTTAATTAGATTTTTATTTATTCTTGGGCTGCTCTAAAAGCCCAGCTAGGGTAGGAATAGACGTGGGGTGTTTTATTTAAGAATGAGAAACAACTCCCTTGGGGGACATGAAAAGACTAGGAGAAATTGGAGACACCAGAAGAGTACCGCTATTGGCTAAGTTTTATTGTTTCTTCCTTATGTTTTTGCTTATGTCGAATTCTATGATTATGTGTAACTAATTTTCTTTTACTAGGGCATGATGTAGCCCTAGAATGATAATTTAGTTTTCTTATTTTACCTATCTATTGATTGCCGTTTGATGTTGGATTCTTAATCACTGTGCTTAATAACTTGGTTGATTATCTTGATGCTTGATCACCATCTAGACTTTTAATTGAGTTAATCGGATGCAAATGAGAGTAAATACCATACTTAATTTGAGGCTTGCTTCTTGTGATTAGGATTTGTAATTCGTCTAGGGTAAATACCATACTCCTAGGGTTTACATGCTTATTCGAGGTTTTCACTGATCTTAATAAGTCTCTATTTGTTGATATTTGACCTAAACACCATAGGCGAATTGCGTGTAGGAATATACGAGTTAGCCTAAATATCATAGGTAATTCATGAAAAAAGAAAATTAAGCGGCGACATCAAATGGTTAGTAAATAGGCAGGTGAATAAGAGGCTAGATCGGATTACTAGTGATGAATTCATTGTCCTAGTGCTTTTATCAATTTGAATTTCTCATCTTGTGTTTCGTGACTTTCTACTTGTTTTGTCTTTTAATTTCGTTGTTAATTAAATCATTCTTTCAAAAATCCATTTCGTGTTTATGTGAGTATGCTACGTGTTTAATTTCTTGTCTATATAATTAGAGTAGTTAAACTATTTTGTGAAGTAAATTAGGTTAGACTAATTGGTAGTTGAAATCAATCCTCGTGGGAATGACCTAGTATTTGCCATACTATATTACGATTAACCTTGTGCACTTGCGGGTATAATTTGTGTTTAGACTAATCTTTATAATCTCCATTTTTCAGGTTGTCTAAAATTTACAACATTTTTTAGGAATCAATTGGTGCAGAGCTTATGATAAATTCCTATGTGGTGGCAGCAAAATTGCTTCTCGATTTCCAGTTTGTCTTGCTTCATTGCCATTGAACTCGCATTTGATTGTAAGATGGGATTGTTGGGTAGCTGTAACCCTAGGAGGAGGAGAAAGAAGAAGATGGAATTTAGGGATTTTTTTTGTGTGAATCGGGGGGCTAGGAGAAGACAAGGTTCATATATGATGATTGAAGAAGAAGAAGAAGAAGGGATTGTTGGGTAACTGTAACCCTAAGAGGAGGAGAAAGAAGAAGAAGAAGAAATTTAGGATTTTTTTTGGGTGTGAATCGGGGCTAGGAGAAGACGAGGTTCATATCTGATGAGAGAGAGAGAGGAGTTGAGAAAAGGCCTGGACCCCTCTAGTCCCTACATGGCTCCTCCATTAATCAACTGGCTAGTGTATCATCCAATATACATAGAACATATGAAAATATTTTACTACACAATTATATACTACATGATATAGCATATCCACATAAACTGCCACGTCAATAAATGTGATGAAACGTATTTAATATATTATTATTAAATCATATAATATATTTATATATATATATATAAACACATAATGTCTTAAAAGTGAAACATTCAAAAACTCCAAAAGTGACCTTAAAATAATTAAATGCTAACGTGCAATGATTTAATACATTAAGCGTGAGAAATTACCGAAAGCAGTTCTTATCAGTTTCTTCCACGTTCTCTCTTTAGCAGTTGCCAAGTACATATTTTCTTCACTAAACCAATTTCGAAATTTGAGAAAACGATTTCTTCATTATCCCTTTTGGTCTTACCCTTATATCTCATATATATTTTTGGGTATGATTCATCTATTTTCTTTTTATTTTATTCATAGGGAAGGCAAAAATCCTGGGTGGGGGGGCGCCGGGTCTACGTCGAGTCCCCGACCCTAGTGGAGAAAGATTTTAGGGCAAAACAGATATCGGGTACAGGGATCCTCGAAATTGAAAAATCTCCGACAGGTATGGGGCAGGGATGGTATTGGCAACCCCGTCTCGAACTCGACTCAAATATATATATATATGTTTATATTTAAATAAATAATTATAATATATTTATGTTTAACCCTAAGTTAACATCCCTCTCCTAATTCTTCCTAATCTTCTCTGGTCTCCAGCCACACCTCTCTCTCTCTCTCTCTCTCTCTCTCTCTACTCGTAATTCTTCCTAATCTTCTCTGTATCTCTAGTCTCAAGTCTTGATTACATGTCCACCGTAATCGTTTTTCTCTATATAATAAATATGTGCTTGGCAAATGACATCTTTATGTGCAAAGAGAATATTGATTAAGCTGAAAGTCTCAAATTCATATAGAGGCCTTCAGTGGAGATTTGTTCTCAGGAGAATCTTGTCCACCTACTTTGTATTAATTTGATTTTATGCCAAAAAAAAAAGAAAGAAGAAGAAGGGGGATTCTGGGCGGGTATGGGGGATAGTCTCTGCTTTGTATTAATTTGATTTTATGCCAAAAAAGAAAAGAAAAGAAAGGGGATTCTGGCGGGTATGGGGGATAGTCCTCAGACGAGGACGGGGATGGAGAGCGGAGAAGGGGATGATATTGTTATACCCGGCTCCTACCCGACCCGTTGCCATCCCTATTTATGCAAATCCTGAAATATTTCATGAACGTTGCCTCAAAAGAGGTTTTGCCAATTTGGTCATCAAATGGGTTTTTGCCGCTCTTGATCCTTATAGGTAATGGGTTTCTCAGTTTTCATGCTTGGATTTTATTTTAAAGACAAGGATGGACCATGAATTTTTCAACAAGTGAATTAGCTAAAATTATTAGTTTAAAAATTTAATAATAATTTTTTGGTACTTACCATTTCTATAGTCTTTCTAGAAATAAAAGTATACAATAAATCATATAAACTATAATTCTATTGACTAATTTCCAATAAAAAATTTTATACGCGATATTGTTCTAGTGCAAGGCTAAATGCTAATATCCAATAAGCTTTAGCATAAAACAAATACATATGTCAGTAGGGTATAGCTCAATGGATTGAGCTATTCCACCTCCACTCATGCAGGTAGAGGTTCGAAACCCCTAGGCACCCAATAAATATTTATGTAAAACCCCCTCCCCCAATCGCTTGTACTAAAAATATATATTAAATGCAACTAAAAACTCATATTATAAAAATAAAAATATGTTCAACAACATAATTGAAACTGTACATATTTGAATGTGTATTTTTCATAAAAAAAATTAGACTTTTTTGGACTTTAATAGCTTAATATATAATTGGTTATATTTAAAACAGGTCAAATATATATGTTTGTTTTGTTTTTGTTTTTTTAAAAAAAAATCCCCAAAAACCTCCCTAGGCTACAACCCATTGTAGCTAGGGGTGGGCATTCAAACTGGCAAACCAGAAACTCGAGCCGAACAACACTGGAAAAAACTGAGAAAAAATTGAGTTGACTAAAAAGTCAACAATTTGTCAAAAAACCGAGCCGAACTGGTTTGGAACGGTTCCGATTCCGATTCCATGCCTCTAAAAACCGGATCGACTTGAATATAATTCATTTTTAATTTTTATATGTACATTAGGCCTTATTTTACCTCAACCTTCCACTTCGAGCTTGAAGCCCAAAGAATTGGGCCTACACCTATCAATTATACCTCAAGCCCAACACCTTGTATTTTAATTTCTTTTAGGAGCCTACCCATTTTAATTAATATTTAATATTTAATTATTTTAGGAGCCTATCCATTCTTCTTCTTCTTTAGTTTTTTTTGGGTATTTTTTAAGGTTCAGATCTGATTTTTCTTGTACGAATTCTTCGATTTGCTCCATTATTTTTTGTAAAAATATTAGTTAGGCTAAAGAACCGGTCCAAATCGTGAAAAACCATAACTGAATTGGACCTATATCGGTCCGAGTTGGTCTGGTTTTCTTTGGCATTTTAGTTAAAACCCGAACTGGACTGGACCATATGAATAGTACCCAGTTTCGGTTTTGCTTGAGAACTGGGCCAAACTGGACTGTGCCCATGTCTAATTGTAGCCATAAACCTAGTTTCACCCATGTTGAAAGAGTTGCGCTTATGTAGTCTTATTTTTATATTGGTAATTTTTTGATACCACTACAAGTGATTTCAAATATCATATCTACAAAAAAAATCACTTGAAGATGACTCTATTTGTATATTGGGATAGGCTTTACCCATGTCTTCTTGGTATATGAGTGAAATTCATTATCTGAGTATTTTAGGAGTTTCGATCAAAACTTGAATATGTTGCAACATTACCAGTCCAAATTCATTTGATACTCAGGTAATTATTTAGCACATCCATTTCCGCCATTAGATATTGGTAATTATCAATTAAGTACATATTCTCGTGATATGCTTCAACAATATCATGACTCTCAAAGATTGAATGAACTTTTCAGAAGAAAACAAGAAAATAGAGTTCTTGATATGCATGATCTTATGTATGTACATGTATACTTTGTGTAATACCTAGGGTTTTATTCAATGGAGAGGAGTTTTCTTTGAAGTCTAAACCCTTACACACTAATTAAAAAAATAGAAAAAATAAAAAAATAAAAAAAATAAAACCATGGCCATCGCCTTGATCGCTATGGTTGAGGTCAATGACCATAGCTGGCTGACTCTTCTGCATTATGCCACCTATTGCTGATCAGTGATCTCTAATTATGATGGGTGGAGGCCATAATCGTTGACTTGTAGTGGAGCTAGAAACTTTTGCACATGGCGTGCTAAAGCTTATAAAGTGTTTCTTCGTATTTTATCGAACGCCTTATTCACATGGGATACTGCATATTCATTTCATATTAATGGAAGAAAATAAAAAAAGGGTTCAATATAGACCTCCTTCGCCCTCATTGGGGCAGAGTTGCTGTCATATTAATAATATTAGCAGAAGATCTTGAGATTTTTTTTCTATTTAATCTTTCGCAAAACCTATATTTGTTAAGTCAAAACACCCTCGTTACGAATTTTTCATCAAGAACACAAGATCAGAAAGAAAAAAAAAAGAGCAAATGGAGGGCGAGATGAGCAACTTTTTCAAGGTATGGCTCTCAGTTTATCTTTGTCTATGTTACTGCTATGCCACTGCAAAATTACTTCCCAAAGGTTGCACAAGACTCCTTTGTTTGCTTCCAATTGTGTGTCTCTTTCTCTACCTTCCTCTCTTTCTCTCCTCCATACATCTTGTGGGTGTTACATCGTTTTTCATTTCTTGGCTTGCCAACTTCAAGCTCTTCCTCTTGGCTTTTGGTAAAGGACCTCTGTCTTCTGACCCATCAATCTCTCTTGGTAGGTTTGTGGCTGTTGCTTGCCTTCCCATCAAGATCAAACAAAACAACCCACCCCCAAATTCATTAGACGAACACAAAAACACCCAAAATGATTCAATCCCATCTCTAACAAATCAAAACAACCAATTCAAAGAAAACTCCTCTCCAGCAAAATCACACAAAAATACCCAAAATGAAAATAGCCAACAACACCACAAAGAAAACCCACCTGCAAATCACCAAAATGGTCCCCAAAAATCACATATTGATGGCCAATTCAAACAAAACCCACATCCATCTCCACCAAAATCACATAAAAATGGCCAAAACAAAGAAAACCCAATTCCCCAAAAGCCAAAACAAGGCCATAGAGTCCCTCTAAATAATGTAACAAAGGGTCTGCTGTTTGGCATTTTGTTGCGTGCCTATGATTACAGTGACCAAATCCATCCAAAGGCCCTGTTGCTTCTCTATTCTTTGCACATATACTTGCTCCTCGAACTCATCCTAGCCGTCGCTGCAACCCTGGCTCGAGCCCTCCTAGCCATCGAGCTGGAGCCACAGTTCAACGAGCCCTACCTCTCCACCTCACTCCAAGACTTCTGGGGCAGACGATGGAACCTCATGGTCACCAGCATCCTACGACCCACCGTTTATGAGCCCACCCTCGACATCTCCCGACGCGTTGTTGATCGCAAGTGGGCACCGCTGCCCGCAGTGCTCGCAACGTTTGTGGTATCAGCTTTTATGCACGAAATCGTGTTTTATCACATGGGGAGGATGCGGCCCACGTGGGGGGTCACGTGCTTTTTTCTACTGCATGGGATTTGTTTGACGGTTGAGATTGCTTTGAAGAAGGCGTGGTCGGCCGGCAGGTGGCGGTTGCCGAGGTTGGTCGCTGGATTGTTGACCGTTGGATTTGTGATGGGGACCTGCTTTTGGCTGTTTCTTCCGCAGTTCTTTCGGTTTGGGGCTCATGTCAAAGCGTTTGAGGAGTATGCTGCATTAGGTAAACTTTTCAGGGATCTCATTAGCCCATTTGTCTCTCGGGTCAGGTAGGCTTAGCAGGCTAACGGGACCCGACTGAAATAGATGACAGTTTGACACTTGCCATTCTTACACACATATTTGTTGTAAAATGATTTTAGATACAGTTTTTCTTTTCTCATTTTGAATTTTTATATATATATATATATATATATTTTTTTTTTTTGGCGTCAAAGTTAGAAAGAGGAGAGGGAAAATTCACACACACGAGTACCATGGAAATTTGAATTTATGACCACTTAAGAGCGCATCAAAAACCTGAGCCAATCCAACTAACACCCATTAAATATAAAACAGACGAATTGGGATAGCCTAAACCCAAAATTTTGGGTCAAGTCAAACTTGTTGAGCTCTTTGAATATACAAATTGTAGAAAACAATGTTCATTTGCCTTGGAAAGCAATATTTGGAATAATGTATTAGCATATATAGTCATGCAAGTCTGAGTCATAATATTAGTTCACCAAGTGATAAACATAAGGAATTATCTTTGATTTAAGATAAGAATATCTCCCTAAATCAAGGAATCAATCTCCAGCAAATCTCTTTGATTAATTTCTATAATTTTTTTGGGCAAGAATAATCCTAATTAAATAAGGATTATTGCTCAAACCTTAGCCAAACAAGGAGTTTATAAATACATGGCTATACAACACATATGAGGTAATTTTAAACTCACACTCGAAACCCTAGCCGAATCCCTCTCTCTCTCTCTCTCTCTCTCTGTCTCTCTCTGTCTCTCTCTCTCACACACACACACACACACACACACTCATGACACTCTCGGCTCTCTCTCCCTCACGGTTTCGGCCACCCTCACATACTGTTCTAGTCACCTAGTTCTCTCGTACCATAGAGAAAAATCCAACCTTTATGTTAAGGAGATGAAAATTATAGGTTATGACCCTGATGTCATTAGTTGATCAAGGATAACAAAATTATACGTTCTCATTTAATTTTTTTTTTTTTTTTTTTTATACGTCCAGTTTGTTTTTACTTTAACATCAACATAGTTCAACGATCAATTTTAATTTCATTTACTATCTTTAGTATTCATCCAACTTGGCAAGGCCCAAAATATTTTAAAATAATGAAGACAACAATGGTAAGCCAAGAGAAAATTGAATATAACAAATTCAACAAAACCATCATAAGATCATAAAAATAAGTTTTTGTGCTAACGACAAAAGACACCTTGTAGGTTTAGGGTAGTTGTCAATATGGACCCCAGGGTATCAATTTTATCAATTTACACCCTTACGTTTGCAATATCGTCCAATTTCATCCTTACATTAAACTTACGACTGTGTGGTCAATCGTTAAATGCTGACATATTTACTGTGGGACCCAACTATTAACCAACCAATTCCTAAAAAAAATTATATAAAATGATAAAAATAGCATAAATGTTTTAAAAATCAACTTAAAAAATCCCAGCCCAACAAACCCAGCACCCCTTGTTCACCCCCTCCATCGCCATTCTCCTCTTCGAAATGAAACCCTTTTCGACATAAGCAAACTCCAAGGTTGTTCATCGATTTCAATACCTCTCTCTCTGCCCCAAAATGGCTAGCTTTCTTCACAAACTCAACAAAAACACACCATCCCTACGAACAGTAACATCACTCAAAACCCATCTTTTTCCCAAGCCCACACCTTCTGTCATTTCCCATCACAGCCATCTCGGCCATTCCATACTCGAGTGCTTAGAAAACCTAGTTTCCAATTTGGGTCCTTCAAGCTTTCACATAATTGAAACTTCCAACATGGCGTTATATCATTGGATATGTGAAGCCCACATGTGTTCCATGTCATTAGTTTAATAAATTTTTGGATAGAACCTAACGACAAGGACTATTAGTGACCACACATATTACCCTTGAGGACCACAAATATTAAAGTCTGAGTCATGATATTAGTTCAACGCATGACAAACACAAACCAGAATCTCTAAACCAAGAGAATTTATTGGGTGTATTAAATACAACACACGACATATTGATGCGGTGAATTCGATTCATGTAAATTATGACAGTTTATGTATTAAAAATATTACACGTGCTACAATTTAAATAATTATATTTACAAATTATCATATCATCTTATGTATCAAATACACTGTTAGCGAGATCCTAGCTTAATTAGGATATTTATTTCCTAGTTTATTAGGATTATATTTCTTTCCTTTTTGTACAAATATTATGTAATTAGGTTTTTATCTTGTTTCCTAGTTTGACCCTACTAGGGTTACATCCTTGTACTATAAATACCTTCTTTTGAAGAATGAAATACAACCTGATGAATATTCTACCCATATTATTTGACTTGGTATCAGAGCCAGGTTTTCTGGTGAACTGTGTGTTGTGCCTACTCGTGTTTTATCCCCACATTTTTTTCTCTACCTATGCCGTGTGTGCCCTCCTGAGTTTGTGTGTTGTGTTGTAGTGTTCGTGCCTTTACTGTGTTCGTGTCATTCTTGTCTTCATACATCTGTCGTATTTGTGCTTTTGCTGTGTTCCGCTGTGTAGTCTACTGTCTTCGTGCATCTATCGTATTTGTGCCTCTGCTGTGTTTCGTTGTATACTCTGCCGTGATCTGTTGAATTTCTGCTGCAATCATGGGTGATAACTCCATTGTTGCTGCTGCCTCTATAAATTTGTGTGTTTCTGATTCTATTCCATATACTGGCTCCAATACTTAGATAATTGACATTGGTGCTTCTGATCATATGACTTATGATGCTAAATTTTTTGATGAGTTGTCTAGTAACACTCGTGACTCATACATAACTAGTGCTAATGGCTTGCCCTCTCCAATTACTAGTGATGGCACAATCTCTCTCACTTCTACTCTGTCCTTGTCTCGTGCGCTTCTATTTCCCAATATCCATTGTAACTTGTTATCTGTTGGTCGATTACTTGATACACTTAATGCTTCTGCTAGTTTCTATCCTACGCATTGCTCTTTTAAGGATCTCAAGACTCATAAGATGGATTGGGCATGGTAAATGGATGTGGGGGTTATATTATTTGACATTGCCTTCTGCACCAGTTCGTGATCGTGTCGTTAATACTGTTCAAAGTTGCAGTGTCAAAGAAAAACAACAAATTTGGTTATGGCATCGTCGCTTGGGGCACCTGTGATTTGGCTACCTTAAGCGTCTGTTTCCATCTTTATTCCGCTCTTGTGATGAGTCCAGTTTTAAGTATGAGACATGTATTTTGGCCAAGAGTCATCGCACTGTGTTTCCTTTGAGTGAAAGTAAAGCTGTAAAGCCTTTTGATTTAGTGCATTCTGATGTATGGGATCCGGCATTACTTCGAACGAATTTCATTGGTTCGTCACATTTATTGATGATTGTACCTGACTTATTTGGGTTTTCTCGCTAAAAAATAACCATGATGTTGCTTCCATCCTTCTAGAGTTCTGTACTACGGTGTTTACTTAATTTCATGCTCAAGTCAAAGTATTCCGAACTGATAACAGAGGCGAATATGTGAATAACACTTTGGCATTTTTCTTCTGTGCTCAAAGTATTATTCACCAAACAACAACCTTATTTACTCCTCAGCAGAATGGTGTGTTTGAATGCGAGAATCGTCAGTTACTTGAAGTTGCCTTCTATCTTATGTTGTTAATGTATGTTCCCCATCATCTTTGGGGGCATGCTATTTTATCTGTTGCCTATTTGATTAATCGTACTTCTAGCCGGGTTCTTGATTTTAAGACTCCACATGATGTGTCTGGTGACCATATTTCCCTTGTCTCATTCTCCAACTTGCCCCCTAAAGTTTTTGGGTGTGTTGCCTATGTTCATGTCTACTCTTATCAATGGAGTAAACTTGATCCTTGTGCTATGCAATGTGTCTTTATTGGTTACTCGTCTACTCAGAAAGGTTATAAGTGCTATCATCCACCTACCCAGAAGGTGCATGTTACTTTAGACGTGACTTTCCATGAAGAAGTGCCCTATTATGTATTTCCCTAATCTCCAATTCAAGGGGAGATGAGGAGTGAATTGGAGAGTCTTGGATTGGAGAATGATGTGTTTGAAGATGCTTCTCTTGGGAAGGAAACAACCTGTCGCACTGAAGCAAGTGACCAGTCACTCCTGTCTGAAGATGAAACTTGTGGTCTCTGTGAAGAAACGACTGATTGCCCTTTCGAACTTGATCAGTCGCCCATATATGGAGATGAAGCAGGTCCTCTCGGTGTCAAAACGACCAGTCACACTAAAGCAAGTGACCAATCGCTTGTATCTAAAAATAATGACAGTGATTCTTGTATGGATGAGTTTGATGCAATACCCCCATCTGCCCTGCCAGTGGCCCAATCTACTCGTGATAGTGAATCAAGTGAGGTAATTTCTAATGATCCATCTGCGTCAACTTATGAGTTACCCCTACGAACCACTCGTGGGAAACCTAAAGTACAATATTCTCCTGATATACATGCCAAGTCTGAATATCCCGTTATCCATTATATGTCTATTCATCGTTTCTCTAAGTCATATGCATCATATTTGTGTTAATTATCTAGTGTATGTGTGTCAACTAAGCTGCAGGATCCTTTATCTAACTCCAAATGGATGGATGCCATGAATGTTGAAATGGATGCCTTGAGCAAGAATAAAACATGAGATTTAGATCCTTTGCCACGAGGGAAGAAAGCTGTTTGATGCAGATGGGTGTTTACTTTGAAGCATAAAGCTGATGGTTCCATAAACCATTACAAGGCTAGACTGGTAGCAAGGGGTTATACTCAGACCTATGAAGTGGATTATTTGGAGACCTTTGCTCCAGTGGCAAAGCTCAATACTGTGCGTGTACTATTGTCCCTGGCTGCTAACCGTGACTGGCCCTTATTACAATTCGATGTCAAAAATGTATTTCTACATGGTGACCTCAAGGAGGAGATTTACATGGATCTCCCTCCTGGTATTCCTGTAACCTTTAAGGAGGGTGTTGTGTGTAAGTTGCAGAAGTCTTTATATGAATTGAAGCAGTCTCCAATAGCGTGGTTTGGGAGATTTGCAGCATCTATAAAGAAATTTGGGTATGTGCAAAGTAACTCAGACCATACTTTGTTTCTAAAGCATCATAAAGGTAAATTGACAGCTTTAATTATTTATGTTAATGATATGATTATGACTGGAGATGATCAGGCATAAATGAAAAATCTTCAGAAGTATATGGCTTCCGAATTTGAGATGAAGTCATTGAGTGATTTGAAGTACTTTCTTGGGATTGAAGTTGTTAGATCTAAACATGGTATCTTTCTGTCTCAAAGAAAATATATTTTGGATTTACTTGCAGAGACTGGAATGTTAGATTGTAAACCAATTGATACCCCTAGTGAACAGAATCATAAGTTGGGATTGTATCCTGATCAAGTCTCTACAGATAAAGAGCGTTATCAACGACTTGTGGGGAAATTGATTTATTTATCTCATACATGTCCTGATATTATATATGCAGTGATTGTAGTGAGTCAGTTTATGCATTCTTTTAATGAAGATCATATGCGTACTGTGATGCGCATCTTGAGGTATCTGAAAGTAACTCCTGGACAGGGGTTAATGTTTTGCAAGTATGGTAATACAGATGAGTGCAGTGAGTGTAGTGAGTCAATTTATGCATTCTTTTAATGAAGATCATATGCGTGCTGTGATGCGCATCTTGAGGTATCTGAAAGTAACTCCTGGAGAGGGGATAATTTTTTGCAAGTATGGTCATACAGATGTGGAAAGGGTATACGGATGCTGATTGGGTTGGTTCAGTCACTGATAGACGTTTTATGTCTAGGTATTTCACATTTGTTGGTGGTAATCTTGTTACTTGGAGGAGTAAAAAGCAAAAAGTGGTGTCTAGGTCTAGTGCCGAGGCCGAGTACCATGGGATGCCTCAAGGTGTGTGCGAGTTACTATGGTTGAGAAGATTGTTGAGAGATCTTAGGTTTGGACCTCAAAAACCCATGGATTTGTGTTGTGATAATAAAGCTGTAATTGCAATTGTGCATAACCTTGTGCAGCATGATCGTACAAAGCATGTGGAGGTTGATCGACATTTTGTTAAAGAGAAGTTAGATGCTGAAATTATTTCTTTTCCGTTTATATCATCAGAGTATCAATTGGCAGATGTTCTTACGAAAGTTGTGTCTATTGCGGTCTTTTTAAACTCGCTTGACAAGTTGGGCATGCGTGACATCTTTGCTCCAACTTGAGGGGGAGTATTAGCGAGATCCTAGCTTAATTAGGATATTTATTTCCTAGTTTATTAGGATTATATTTATTTTCTTTTTGTACAGATATTGTGTAATTAAGTTTTTATCTTGGTTCCTAGTTTGACCGTACTAGGGTTACATCATTGTACTATAAATACATTCTTTTGGAGAATGAAATACAACCTGAAAAATATTCTACCTATATTGTTTGACTTACAAAAAATTGAAAGGTACACTATATTGGCACGACCCTGCCAATTTTTTTTAAAATAAAAATTATTACAATGGTGTGAATTATTTGATTAATCACCATAAGTCCTATCACATAACATTTGATTAATCACCGCACATGGAAGTCCATTTGAAGTTTTATAATCTAATTATCTTACACTCCTTTGAAAAGGAGCTAGGTATTATGTTGCTGATGTCTTCGCTACCAAAAGTTATGAGTTTAATCATTGTCTCCATGTTTTTCAAAAAACTTCAGCCTTTATTAGTACCATCTTAGATACTGATGCTTGAGGTGTTGCTAGTAGGGCTGTTTTCGGTTCGGTAATTGCATCGAAACTATGGAACCGACAACAGTTCGAGAGGCTGTGGTATGGCGAAAACGGGAACCACCAATGCACCCCCGTCAGCTGGTTACCGGCTATTTTGGTTGCTGTCGTTCTATTCGGTGACGGTCGGTTGCTGGTTAAGAACAAACAAATGTGAGAGAGAGAGAGAGAGAGAGAGAGAGAGAGAGAGAGAGAGGAGTTTGTGGCCTCATAAAAGAGAAGGAAGGAAGAAGAAGAAGAAGAAGAAGAGAGAGAGAGAGAGACGAGTTTGTGGCCGTCTCTCATCTCTTTGGTAGTGGCAGAAAAGCTGGTGTGGCAGCTACACGAGGAAGAAGAAGCTGAGATTTTTTATTTTTAAAAGACCTGGACCAAAACGATGTCATTTTGGCCAGGTCATTTAAAAAATTTCCCTTGCCCAAAACGACGTCGTTTTGCTCTGGGTGTTAAAAAAAAAAAAGAAAAAGGTTTTTAACTGTAGAGGTCCCTGAGACAATTAGGTCATCTAAGTCTCTCATCCATTTCAATTGAGTCCTTCCATCAATTTGGCCTTTAATTTGAGGGCTAAAACCGTCTATCTTAATTAAAATATTTTAAATTTTAAAAATTGATAAAAAAAAGAAAAAAAATGCAGAAATAAATGAATAAACTTAAAAATAAAAAATAGAAATCCAAATCCAAATCCTCTCTCTCTCTCTCTCTCTCTCGCTCTCTCTCAAAAGTTTCCCTCTCTGTCTCTCCCTCTCTATTGCAACCCATTTCCCCTCCTCCTTATCCCACCCCACCCCCTTAAAACCCATATCCCAACCCAACTTGCAACCCACCCCCCCATCTCCCGCAACCCCACCCGTCCAAGATGCAACGTGTTCAATTTTTTTCTTTTTTAATTTTTGAATTTGCACACAGAGAAAGAGAGAGAGAGAGAGAGAGAGAGAGAGAGAGAGAGAGAGAGAGAGAGAGAGAGAGAGAGGATTTGGATGGGATTTGCAGATCGATACGGGACACTGGATCCATAAAGGAGATGGTGACTCTGGTCTCGGACGGCATCTCCAATTATGCCATGAAGCTTCTCGAGGTTATTTTGTTTCTTTATTTTTGGTACTTGCGCAAATTGAGCTGTGGAGAATCCATTTCTATCTAATTAAGGAAAGTGAATGAGCTTAAGCTTAGTTGAGTTTATGAACTTTCCTTTTTTTCAGAGCGGCAAGTTAGCTAATTGAGTATCAATTAGGATTTTGGCATTAACTGAATTGTGAAGTGACTTTAGGAAAAATAAAGGATAAAACTTTCTGCTTTGCCTAAAATAAAATTTTCATTCTTGTAAAGTTCCAGCTGCGGCAAATACCCTTAAATCAGATTGATTGTAAGTGTGATTGTTTTGGTGAATATTTGTGCAGGTTGATGGATGGATAGTGGAGAAGATTAGTTTAGTTGGTCGATGATGGATGAAGAAGGTGAAGTTGGGGTGATGGATGAAGAACTCGGAAGGACCCTTTTACCCCTTTATTTTGACGGAAAAATTGACAGAGTTGGACGATAAGACCCAAGTGGAATTATTTGTCAAGTTAACTGATGTAATTGCCTACAAAAAAAAAAGTTTGGGGAACCAATTGCAACTCGAAGCAAAGTTCAAGGACGTCTACAATTTAAAACCCACACAAAAAAAAAAAGAAAAAAAAAGCCCAGCTTTCTTCCTAGTGTAGACGCCGCACAAGCTTTTCTGTCTCATCTCTCATCGCTCTGTCTCCTGCTCCGTCTCTCATCTCTCTGTCTCATTTCTCTGTCTCTCTCTCTCTCTCTTCTCTCTCTCTGTCTCTCTGTCTTTCTCTCTCTCATCATCTCTCTGTCTCTCTCTCTCTCAGTCAGTTACGGTTGCCAACGGCTTTGGTATCCTGCAACTACATCTGCAATCGTAGCATTTCGACTCAGTCGTTGACCAAAAAAGTCAACAGTTTGCCAACCGAAAATATCAGTTGAAAACCGGAGATTTTCGGTATTTGCAGTCCAACTGCACATCCCTAGTTGCTAGGCCTAGCTTAGTATCTGTTTAGTTTTTATTATTTTGGGGCATTAGGCCCACATTGTACCAAAAAAATAAAAGAGCTAGGTGGGTAGGGTTGGTTGGAGCAGCCGATGGAGGAATAGAAGAAGATGATATTTTTTGTTCTTTTATATATATAAAGCAAAAGGCAGAGAATGATGAAACATTCAAAATACAAAAAAATGTCTTTGGTGCAAACATTAAAAATTAAAATTATTAATTAAATGAAGATAATATGGTAAATTTACACTTTTCATATTTAAAAAAATTTAAATTATAAGAATAATCAGTTAATTAATCCTATTTTTATAGAACACAACTACTCATTATCTTTCTTAATTCTAAAATAAATTTAAATTTTTTCAAAAAAAGCCTTTTGCAAGCATGGAAGCTCTTGCGGAGAAGTTAATTTTTTCTATTTTAATTGTTTAAAAGATATACAATATTTTTTAATAATAATTTTTTTATTTTTTAAAATACTTTTGAAAATAGAAAGACTAAAATACCCTTGGAAATTGATGAAAAATTAGATAGTGTTAAAGTCAAATAACAAATAATGAAATTTGAAATATTAAAGTGATATATTTTTTTTAAGATGACAAATTAAAATTGAGGTATAAGCTACAAAAATACCCCATAATTATATAACATGCGCATATTGCACAGCAAGAGCACCACGAGGCAATCAATGTGTATTTTTTTTCAAAGATGTTCTGACTTTAATTTAATATAAGAATTATATAATTTAGTTTTCCTCCATGACCATGTTCATATCTACAATCTGAAGATATTCTTCATGAACAGTTGTCCCTTTTGCTCTCCTCAATATTCTCTTGCCGGCCTTCTTCACAAGTCTCTAATTTCTCCTAATGATCCTTTACAGTTGCTATTTGTTCTAAATTTTTCCAGCTTAAAGCAAAGATTAACAACAAAGTTGAAACAAAGTGACGAAGAAAATGGAGGGTGAGTTTGGAAGCTTCATTAAGGTATGGACTTCATTATTTGTATGTATATTCTACTGCTATTCAATTGGTAAAATAGTCCCAAAAGGTACAACCAGACTTGTCTGTGCTCTCCCAGTTGTGTGCCTCTTCTTCTACCTTCCTCTCAACTTCTCCTCCATCCATCTTGGAGGAGGAACAAGCTTTTTCATTTCATGGCTTGGAAGCTTCAAGCTTCTACTTTTTGCCTTTGGCAAAGGCCCTTTAGCTTCCGACCCATCAATCTCCACTGGACGTTTCTTGGCCATTGCTTGCCTTCCAATTGAGATCCAAGAAAACCCATCTCCTTCAACATCCCATCTAAATGGCCAAAACCCAAAAAACCCACCTCAAAATCCCCAAATTGAAACCAACCCATCTCCCAAAAACACCATACATATTGTAATTAAGGGCTTTCTTTTGGCCATTCTAATTGGTGTCCTTAATTACAGTCAGCAAATCCACCCAAAGCTCATCTTAGTCCTTCACTGCTTGTACATATACCTTCTTCTAGAAACCCAACTCATCATTGTAGCAGCCCTCGCTTGGGGCCTTCTGGGTTTAGATCTCAAACCCCATTTCAACGAGCCTTACCTCTCCACCTCTCTGCAAAACTTCTGGGGCAGAAGATGGAACCTCGTGGTCACCAGTATCCTACGCCAGTCCGTATACGAACCCACCCTCAATTTCTCCACGTGCGTCATTGGCCGCAGGTGGGCCTCACTACCCGCTGTCTTTGCAAGCTTCCTTGTCTCCGGGCTTATGCACGAGCTCATATACTACTACATGGGGCGTGTGAGGCCCACCTGGGAGGTCACGTGGTTCTTCGTTTTGCACGGGTTTTGTTTGATGGTGGAGATCGTTTTGAAGAAGGCATTGAAGGGCGGGTGTCGGTTGCCGAGGGTGATCTCTGTGGTTTTGACCGTTGGATTTGTGGTAGCTACTTGCTTCTGGCTATTTTTTCCCCAGTTTCTTCGATGTAAGGCTGATGTCAGAATGCTTCAAGAGTACCGGGCTTTTGTAGTGTTCTTGAAGAATGCTGTCGGTTTATTTTTATATTAAAAAAAGGAGGAATCGAACCTAAAATCTAAGATGCAACCTAAGATGCAAAGCTCTTTACCCTTTGCATGGTGATCGGTTTATTTAGTATGCAAAGCTCTTTACCCTTTGCATGGTGATCGGTTTATTTAGTATTACATATTATTCCGTTCTATCTTTTTTAACTTTTTGTGTGGTTGGAAAATGTTACTTTTAAAAGAAAGGGATCTTTCACTATGTTAAAAGTCGTTAGTGGTCACGAAGGAGCTCAATCCACTAGGAACGAATGAAAATCATGATGTTTAGTTGAAAATCAAAAGTGCTAACTTGAATATTATTATTGCAAGAATTACATGTATTATGGAAAAACATAAAACATATTTTAATTTTTGCTTTTGTTGAAATCAAACATGACAACAATAACGAATATTATTCTTTTATTACAAGACTCAACATTTCCAAATACCGTAATTGAAATCGTTTATAAACTATTTATAGAATGAGTTCGGGATTGAAATCTAATGTAGCAACTCCCGTAAACAGCACGTCCATCTCTCACTTCATAACTCCATTGTCTAAGTTCACTTATTGCATGCACATCAATACACTTCTTAGAATTCGCTTTAGGAGTAAGAATAAATGTGTTCCAAAATTTAATTTAACAATGGCTACAATGTTCTCATATAAGTATACAACAATCTGAGACTAGCAATAGTTCGTTCCTTAAAAGTATGATTGATCTTTTGAGTTTTACAACATTTCTAGTTATAAACACATTAATTACAATGCGATTTAATTACCAAATCACAAAGGGCCCAGTTTCCAATCAAGTTCTAAATGAGTGCAATCCAGCAAACCTTTAACTCTATTTAGTGCTGCTTGCCTGTGTTGCAGCAATGGAAGTGACAAATCCTTTACTTGCTCCACCTTGTTGTCGTTCTTTCTTTTCCTAGGCAAGCTTCTCGATAAACTTTTCCATTTTGATTCAAATTCACAAGCTACAAACAAAACAAAAAAATTACTTGGCTGTTAGAGTTGAAGATGTGGAGCTTAGCTTTTGGCCAGTCAAGTTTCAACCAAAAACAGTCCATCACAAGCCAATATCTAAGGATAAAAGGAGCAGGAAACGAATACAATTATTAATCTGACCAGATCAAACTGTGGAGATGAGAGTTAAAATGTCCGTAACCATTTCCATTGCATACAGTTCAGTAAACCAGAGAATATGATATCTAATTTTCTAATTTAACCTTCTACTACAAATGCGTGGAAAATATATGGCGTCAGTCATAAAAAAGAATCAACAAGAAGATCCTACTAGGATACAAGGGCACACAACGCTCAAGCCACACCCACATTATCTTTATGAAGACCATTCTTATGATGAATTGAGAGTAAGAAATTTTACTGAACAAATCAAAATAGTCTGAAGATATTTTCCCGTGAATGGCACTATTCCCAAAACCATCCCTCTGTGAATGGCCACTTATATGAAATTAGAAACCTTATTGGTTCATAAATCAGAAGTGGTTTAGTTTCCTTTCCCTAGAAAGAAACTGCCATGAAAACCCTAAACCCATAAAAGAACTTCAGGATAGAGCTTATCCCACGACAAAAAGACCAGGAAACAACATCATCATTATCCCTCTCGCTTTAGTGCTTGGAAGAGAAAAAAATCAAGAAAAGAAGTTCCCAATCCTTTTACCTATCACCTCAAGTTAACAACTAACCAGAACTTCTTTTTCACATCCAAATAAAGAAAATCATTCAACGACATTGACCGATCACCCTTGTGCTGACCATATAAAATTAAGTAATACTTTACATCAACACTTCAAAATATGTGTACTATTGTTTGCAGCAATAAAATATATATATTTTTTCTTCAAAAGGAACTAATTGAAGAGAATAAACAATGTACCAGGAGACAGGTAGCACAGTGCAGAGCAAAAAAGAAAAAGCACGGAGCTGTTTAATACTGGTGTGATTTTTAATCTATGCTTCGGAAACTTGAACATCCCCAACCAGCAACAGCTGGAGTAATGAAGATTGAGCCAATATATTGTTCACAAGGCCTCAATTCAAGCAAAAAAATGACTTTCTTAATTGGTAGCCGCACAGGCTTCTAGAAGGGCTGGAATAACTCAGGGCCAGTGCCTGGTTATGACACTAATCACATTAGAATCACAAGCTCCTTTATCAAAATTTTGAACAAAATACCTTCACTTTGGTCCTTGAAACCATGTATTAGGCATGCACAAATCCATGGTCTTCCAGCACAGGATGCTTTTGCACCCCCTTTTAGTTCACCATTATGTTGTTTCAAACTGCAAAAGAATTTAAGAAGAACAATTAGAAAAGAAGCACAATCAACTGGTGTACTATGAATGAATATGTGAAATGACATAATAAAGTTTCTGTTCAACTCCAGCCTAACAAAAAATGCAAGCTACAAACAATAGGTCATACAACCACCTCCATCTCTGCTCCCCAATTCTGAGACGAAAAGCCGAAAAAAGAAAAAAAAAGAAAAGGAAAACTGCTTAAGTTTCTAACCCATGTAAACATCTAATTATCCGATAATCATAAAGACCCAGTTAAGAATTATTCACAAATTTCTCAAATAGATCAAGGAAAGGATAAATTTGAAAACCCCAGATAAAAATTTGTTCATAAATGTAGGAAATGAATCATGAAAATGAAAATTTGGAACCAAATCAACATACCGGCGAGAGAAATCAGTGGTGACACCAACGTAGGTCTTTATGGGGGTATTGGTGGAAAGGATGAGATACACAGACCATGACCTTCTTGATTTTGATGGAGAGTTCGATGTTGCTTCTTCTGATTTGATTGGCAGCGATCGTGGGAAAGATGATATTTTTGGGGATTTAGGGTTTGGGTGTTTTACAGAAGGGAATGTCCTTGAGAGTCGTTGCATTATTTCAGGTGAACATCTCAACTCGTTCGACAAAAACAAAACATCCCAACTCGGCCTGTTTTTGAACTTTTCAGTTTATATATATTCGCAAATCTAAAGGGATCTCTGGCATAGTCGTGTTGTATCGTATTGGGATCATATTGTATTACGATTATATACGTGTCAAGAATGGCTCAATTCAAACTCGATCCGTTTAATAAATATATCATTTACGGATTGATTCATTAATTTTTCATGCGTGTTTCGAGTCGTATTGACTTGATCCACTAAGGCCTCATTTGGTTCACGAACCAATTTGAGGAGAAATCATTTCTCATGTCATTTCCTAAGGGATGAGAAATGGAAGATTCATTTATTACATTTGGTGATGTTGGGAAAGTAACAGGGAGATATCACTTTATTTCTTTTCTCATGTTTGTTTTGAGTAGGAATTGAAAACAAAGTTTGTATAAATTTTCAATTATATCAATATTAAATAAAATAAAATAAAATAATGCATTTAATAATATATTGTAATTCTAAATTGTTCATAGGGACAAAATAGTCATGAAAAATGTTTATTTAATATTGGCTCATTTTCCCAAACTTTCTCATGAGAAGGGAAAACAAAACCCAAGTTGGGAGAATGGCTTCACTTTCCCCCGACTTTCTCATGGGTCAGACAACGATTTCCCATGTCTGAACTTACTAAACATGGAAAAGTAATTGATTTCTCATCCCCAAGTCTCTTTTCCCATGAACCAAACGGGGCGTAAATAATAGCAACTAAAAGACATTAAAAAAAATAGAAAAATGAAGAATAAACAAATAAACGGGTTAATGGGTTTGTGGGTTACATAGGTTTTAGCGGGTTGGCCGGTTGACTCTCCATGATCCATTTTGTTAAATGAGTTATATAGGTATTTTAGCGGGTTTATGGATTGACAGGAAACCCACTTGTTTATTAAACGGTTCATGACGGTTTAACCGGAAAATGACTCGAATTTTAATCGTGTGGGTTAACCCGCTAATTTCTTGTGTGAGTTTCGAGTCGTGTAACGAATCATGACTGAAATTGCCACCCTTACCGATGATGTTGTATTTGTTATTTTTTTTGTTTTTTGGTTTTTTTTTTTTTTGCTACAGGTCTTATTTGGAGGAGGGTTTTTTTTTTGCTTTTCACCTTTTTATTTTATTTTATAAATTTTCAAAATGCCTTGGTCTTTTAGGGGCAGTACATGTGCATATGACTAGTTAGCTCAGTAAGCATATCCTCAGCCTTCGTGTCCAGTCAACTCATCCTCCTTAATTTTCAAGCATGCATTGAGTTTTTTTATTTATTATTTTATTTTTATGGGTATTGTTAAATGAACTTTAAAATTAACTGAGTACACCCTATGGTATAAATACATCATAATATTTAAATCAAAATATAAAACTAAGTACACCCTATTTAACTATAAAAAATATCCATGGTAATACATTCTATCACACAACATCAAACCCATTCGAGAGCGAAATAGCCTTTGATCTAGTGATGAAATGACAAGTCTTTGAATTTGGGTGCAAAATTCCTAAAAATGAATTGGGGTAGATATTTAAATACGAGATGAATCTATACAGCAACTTCATCATCATCTTCTACTTCAATTGCCTTAACGATGTTGTGCCTTCCTCAAGAAACCAAACCAAGTGATAAACGATATAACAAAGAACACAAAAGAATATAAGGGTTCTTTCAATATTGGAGTACATGCCTAACCAATAGAAGCTTCTTATTAATCACCAAAGAAATAAAAGAGAACTCACAAACCCAAGAGCTGTCAAGTACACAAACAGATGCCTTACAATCTTACATAACTGCTCCTAAGGTCATCTATATGTCACACCCCGGACCGGCTCCGCCGTAGCAGGATATTGTCCGATTTGGGCCTGGCTACATTCTCACCAGCCCGCACGGTTTTGTTTCTGGGAGCTCACGAAGCAACTTCCCAGGGTGGTCACCCATCCTGGGATTGCTCCAAGCCTCCAACTCGCTTAACTTTGGAGTTCCTACGAACCCAAAGCCAGTGAGCTCCCAAAAGGCCTCCGCTATGAGGATGCGAGGTGTGCCATATAAGGCACATCACCCCCTCTCCGTTTGGTCGATGTGGGATCTCACAATCCACCCCCTTAAGGGATCCGACGTCCTCGTTGGCACACTCGCACCACACGGCAGAGTGGCTCTGATACCAAACTGTCACACCCCGGACCGGCTCCGCCGTAGCAGGATATTGTCCGCTTTGGGCCTGGCTACATTCTCACCAGCCCGCACGGTTTTGTTTCTGGGAGCTCACGAAGCAACTTCCCAGGGTGGTCACCCATCCCGGGATTGCTCCAGCCTCCAACTCGCTTAACTTCGGAGTTCCTACGAACCCGAAGCCAGTGAGCTCCCAAAAGGCCTCCTACTAGATGGATGCGAGGTGTGCCATATAAGGCACATCACCCCCTCTCCGTTTGGTCGATGTGGGATCTCACACTATATGTACTAATAGATGACATAGGTTACAACCAAATCCTAGACTAAAATTGTATCCTCATCAAACTAGGAAATTAAGCTAATGTTAGCTTGCGTCAAAGCTAACCCAAAAAACCTATAGCTTTCCTTTTCTTGCGTTAATACCTATTTTAGTTTAGACACATATTGATTTTATACCAATTCCAACAAACTTCACCTTGGCATGAAATCCATACTGAGACATTACACATAGCAGCATCTGTTGCTCCACCATATTGCAAGATCAAACTTGCTTCACATACTCCAAATCCAAACGATGCTTGAACTTGGATGCATCAACCACCTTGGTCAACATGTCAATTGGATTTTCTTTAGTAGCAATCTTCTTGAGACGAATTTCACCTTCAACTACTACCTCTCTTACGCGATGATATCGTACATCTATGTGTTTGGTCCTTGCATAATGTACTTGATATCTTGCCAAATAAATGCCACTTTGACTGCCACAATACACATCCAACTTGTGTTGTTCCATACCTAAATCTACCATCAACCCCAAAGTCCAAATTGCTTCTTTGATTGCTTTAGCGATCGCCATGTATTATGCTTTTGTGGTTAATAGTGCAACTGTTGGTTGTCATATAGATCTCCAGCATATCAGACCTTTTGCCATAGTAAACACATACCCCGTTGTTGACCTTTTCTTGTCTAAATCACCAGCAAAATTTGAGTCTACATATCCAATTGAGAACTTGTCAATTCCTTCATAATTCTTCTCAAAACAAATCCCTTTCTCCCTTGTTCCATGTAGATACATTAGTATCCATTTAGCAGCATTCCAATGCTCCTTTCCAGGATTGTGCATGAATCTACTAACTATTCCAACTACATGAGCAATATCAGAGCGAGAACTTACCATAGCATACATCAATCCACCCACCAAATTGGATTAAGGGACATCTTTCATCTTGATTCTTTCTTCATCAGTTTTAGGACATAGCTTAACTTAAAGTGCGAGGCCAATGGGGTACTTACAGGTTTAGTGTCTTCATTTATTCCAAACTTGTGCAGCAATTTCTCAAGATATTGTTTTTGAGACAAACACACCAAATCCCTCTTTCCATCTTTTGTAATTTCCATTCCCGAAATCTTCCTTGCTTCACAGAGATCCTTCATCTCGAACTCCTTTTGCATTTGTGCTTTCAACTTATCAATCTCAGTGATGTTGCTTGAAGCTATGAGCATGTCGTCTACATAGATTAATAAGTAAATAAATATCCTTTTTTCAGTTTCTTATGATACACACAATGGTCATAGTGACTCATCGTATAGTGTTGATCCTTCATAAACTCATCAAATCTCAAGTACCATTGCCTAGGTAACTGCTTCAATCTATAGAGTGACTTCTTGAGCTTACATACCAAATTCTCTTCTCTTTTTTCTTGATACCCTTTAGGTTGTTTCATATAAATTTCTTCAAATAAATTCCCATGGAGAAAAGCATTTTTCACATCTAGTTGTACTAACTCAAGATTGAATTGTGCAACTAGAGCAAGCAAAATCCTGATGGAGGAGTGTTTCTGTAATAACCCAAAACCAAAATATCTAAAAAGAAATAAAATATCTAAAAAGTAGAATTAATATCTTCTAGCAAAAAGACGATTTTGCCCTCGCATTATTTAATAGGGAAAAGGTGACTTTTTGATCGAGAAAGAATTTGACAATTCCGCTTGCACCATTGCGTAGAGCACGGCGAAACGAGTTCATAGACACGTAGTGGGCCCGAATCGGAGTTATAACGAAAGAGTTATGGTCAAAAGAGTCTCAGTGGCATAACCATAAATATTTCGAAGTTGCATCTATAAAACCCAGCAGCTCCCTCTCTCTGCGCGAAAATGGGCTGCCGCCTTCCAGAGCTAGCTGGCGCCGCCTCCGAGCACCAATAGCTGCGGAACCGGTGGCGTTGGAACCGCCATCGAGTTCCCTACCTTTTCCGACCGACCTCCACCCTTGGACGACCCGGAGTTGGTCGGAAAGTCATGATTTCTGACGGATGTTCACCCGAGTTTCACCGATCTTCCAGCTCGATTTTGTCCTTCGTTTCTTCACCAAATCAATCGAGCAAGGTATGGTTTCTCAGCTATTTTTCGTGTTCTAAGCTGATGGATGTATGGGTTTCGATCGATTTTAGCTCTAAAGTGATCAATTTTCGACTTGAATTCTGGCCGAAACTTCGGCCGCCAAGATCTACTGTTTCTGGTCACCTTTTGGGGTATGTCCAAGAACAAAAGTGACTCCAAATGGGGTGTTTTACCTAGGGTAGGAGTTTGGAGTCTTGGTTCCGAGATTTTTCGACCACCCGAAATCGCTTAAGACACCCAAATCTGCCCGCGAAAGCTGGGGTGCGTGGGCGAGGGTGGTGAAGTAATTCTGTACAGTTTTGAGATCCTCGTGTCGTCACGAGTGCGTAGGATTTTGCCGGTTTCGATTCGGAGTCCGTTTGAACCCCGAACTGATTTTCCATATCGCGCGATCCTTGGGTGCAGTATTGTCCAATCGTCGGATCGCACCGAATTTTGGATATGTCGGTCTACATGATTTCAGGATCGTGTAGAATTCAACGGATTGCGAATCGGAGTCCCGGATACTCCGGAATCGCGAACCCTGGGGCTAGGGTTTGGATTTTAAGCGATAACGTGATTTTGGCCAATCCGACCGTCCGTTTCGGACCAAATTCGCGAAACATGGTTCCTTCTCTGTAAGGAACCTTCAGAGAAGCCCAGATTGGCCATCGGAGACCGTGGACCCACGGGGTCCCGGATCGGCCGATCTGGCAGCTTATCGCTTAGTGAGGCTTCGGGTCTCTTAAGACCATTCTAACTATCTAAAAAGCTAAGGTGGGCATAGGAGTAACTTGAAACGAGTGCACGTATTTTTAGGAGCCGGGGGCAGGGTGTTTAATTTAAATTCTTTTTATTCAGCAGTCTATTGATTTATTATTCATGGATAATCAGGCACCAGAGGTCCAGTCGACCGCAGGAGGGACCTTCGAAGGGTCCAATTAGCTCGGACCACCAGTGAGTGGACTTTCTTTCATGAATGATTTTATATAAATGAGTTATATAGAGGATTTCTATAAATAAGATTTCATAAGTAATTTTATATTGATTTTATAGAAATAAGTTTTTATAAATGAGTTTATTTGAATAAATTTCTTTATTTGATCTTGAGTAAGTTTTATTATGGTTCCGAACATGATTAATACAGTAATAGTTCTATAAGTCTGTGCTGCTTATTTACAAGTTATAGAAACAGAGTTTGAGGTTGGAATCAGATGAGACAGCAGCACAATTCGAGTTTTACAGTTATTAATCAGATATTTTTCTAAAGGAATTTATTTCAAAACCACCACGTACCCATTTTTATTTGGTGATTACCCTTAGACGGACCGATGTCTACAGACATCCCGTCTGTTTACAGTTCAGTCAGTGCACTTGACTTTGCCTCACGAGTTTCGGGGACGCTTGGACCGTGAGTGCCAGGATTTGCGGCTCGGCAGACTTGGTGTCCTGAGACCTGCCAGGATTTGCGGCTCGGCAGACTTGGTGTCCCGAGACTTGCCAGGATTGCGGCTCGGCTGACTCTGTGTCCCCGAGACCTGCCAGGATTGCGGATCAGGCCGACTATGGTCCCCTGTATCTTGCCAGAGCGGCTCGAGTCGACTTGGTGTCATCGAGACCTGCCGGCGGATCAGGCTGATCATAGTCCCCTGATTTCGTCAGTTTGCGGCTCGGGTAGACTGCGTGGCGCCCGAGACCTGCCAGGGGAATTGACGGATATGATAGGGGTACAAATAGGTGGTATTTTTCACAGGATTTTGAGTTTTCTTTTATCTAATTATGACCATCAGTTATTTTATACCAGCTTCTCTGATTTTTCAGGCATTGATATCTTTGTATTTGATCAGTTATGCAAGTATATTCATCAGCATACTTATTCGTGTTTATTAAATTCCTTATATTGAAATATAGTTAAATTATCGATTTATATCCTTAATTATTTCAAAACGGGGGTTATTATGTTTATAAACTAGTTTGAGAACATTCTTGTTGTCCACTCACATTTTCATCCTGTTTTTCGCCCCCAGGCCGTAGAAGTGCGCAGGATCCACCACCGGGTCATTCCGAGCTTCCGCGCCACCAAGTAAGGTAGAATTACGTGGAAAAGTCCTTGAAACCTTGTGAACTTTAGAAATACTCTGATATCTAGTTTTAGTGGAAAACTGAAGCTGGCAAATATTTGGTTATCCTATTCTAGCAGTTGGTGTGGATATATATATGATTGTTTAACATGTGGAAAAATTTGGGTTTGGTCAAAATACAGGGGAAATTCTGCCAAATTTTCGGCAGAAGTCTAAGGAAAAATTTAAAAAGAATTGAAATAAGAAGGGTAAAAAGGTCCTTTGTGCTCGACATTCGTTAGGTGTTGGACACGCACAGGACTTGGCTCGAATTCCAAAGTGGAAAAATGGGTCGGGTCCTGTCAGTTTCACCACTAGAGAAAAGATTTTGTTGTAATCTATTCCCTCTTTCTAAGAATATCCCTTGACCATTAATCTGGCTTTAAATCTCACCAAGCTCTTATCATTTACTCTATCCTTCTTTGCATATACCCGTTTGCATCCTATAACTTTTCTTCATCTAGGCAGTTCTACCAATTCCTAGGTTTTGTTCTTCTTAAGAGAAAGCATCTCATCATCCGTTACTTCACACCATTGCTTCTCTTCCTTATTGCTTCATTAAAAGTTGTAAGGATGTCAGCTTCAATTACATGCAATGCACATGCCATGCAAGCCACACAGTCTTTGTATTTGGCGGGTATCAATTTTTCTCTTTTCCCTTTCTCTTAGCTATGCACTCATCTTGTGCATTCAAATCCTCTTCATCATGATCAATCTCATGTGAATCATCTTCTCTTTCCTTTTCCACAATTTCTTTTCTAGGACTTAAGCTCTCGCTTCCATACACCTTTTATTTTCATAGGACTTCTACTTCTTATCATTTTATGAACTTCTCCATGAAATTTGTAACGAAATAGATTATTACTCTGTGGTTGTTGGATTATGTCTATGTTGAGGATCTTATACGTTTGTGTTATTCTTACAAGTGGAAATTTGGGAATAATGTAAATTACAAGGGGGACTCAGCTGGATTTTCGTAGTAGTCGAGCCTCCTTGTTTCTCTAGAGCGAGATAAAGGTAGTTAGTTAATGGTCCAACATTGAGTCCTCTCAGATTTTAAGGGGACAATTTGAGTGTTGGTCCAAATTAGCGCTCCTCTATTGAGTGGTCTTTAGATATTACTTGTTTCAGTAATGTATTCAAGTTTTCTTCGTAAGACTCATTGGCTAGAAACTGTACCTGTACCTGATTGAAACATTTATACTCCAAAACACGAGGTTCAAAGTATCCCAACGTTTTTTGAAGAAAAAGAGAAAATGACAAAAGACTTGAAAGGATTACTGGTTTTGAATTAGAACTATGATTAAAGTTTGTCTTATAGTAATAATATATATTTTATAACAAAATCAGAAGCCATTCTTCATTTTTCCCTCTACCAATTCGTTCCACAAAAGAGCCATACTTGATGTATATATAAAATTAAATTTTAGAATATTTTTATTTTGAAAGATGCGACATCTGGTAGCTTTGTGTATAGTTTAATGTAATAAGACATTGCGCCATTAAAAAAATTAATATTTTGTATTAAATTATTGAGTATTGCACTCGGCCTTTTGTTTTTTCCCTTCTTCAAACTCCGATTCGTATTGTTCATAAAGAAATCTATGATCAACGATAGAACAGCCGAGTAGAATGGCCGTGCTCGACGGATAGAAGATACTTCAGGGATAACAGGCTGATCTTTCCCAAGAGCTCAAAAAAGGCAAAATATAAAATATGGTTGTACATGTATATTTATGTGTATAACATCAATTAAATTTTAATTCTCTTTCAATTAATAGTGAAAGGAATTCCATTTGTTCCTTTTACAAAATGGTTAAACACTTTTTTGGTCATTAGGTTTTACATAAAATTTCAATTTGGAAAGGAAAAAATTTAGTCAAATTATCACTAATAGCCCAAAGTTTACAATTTATAAATATGATGTTAGGATCTGTTAAGTGGATGGGTTAAATATGTTTGTAGTCAATTGTATTTTACATGAAATTTCAATATCTACATTATCTTTGAAGAAAGGCTTCTTCAGTACATTTTCATGATTTGAGCTCTAATTTCCTAAGGCGAGATATGATATAAGAACTGATAAAATCCCAAACCGAGACCTTGGATGCGAAGAATCGTACGTTTACTACCTTTTTCGCTCCGTCTCTGACAAACTCCAAGTCCCTGGCAATGTTGTTCTGCATACCTTCTGGGGCATCCAGCAAAGGCAATGCTACTAAGCCCCGAGTCTCCAGGTTTTTAATCCACCCACGTAATAAGTAATTCACAACCTGTATGACAATGATTGTTAGTCTTCAAATAACAAAGAGCACGCAGGAAATCAGAAACCTAATAGAAACTTGCTATATACAACAGGAACCTAAGTACATTCCATTTCTTGTCTGTTCCTGCTTTTCCTAGAACTTCAGAAGGAAAGAACAGACCTTTCTGTCTCACCCAAAAACATAACTGCAATTATTTCTGCACAGCCATTCGTGTTCATATATTTGATTTAAACAGAAAATAAGAACTCAAACATTAGGCCGCCCACTCGAGCTATATCATGATTGCAGCTTCTCTTTTCTTCAAAAGTTAGAAGAACAAAATATGTTTACTCCGTGTTCACTACTACAAAATTGTTAAAAGACAAGACAGTTCTTATAAAACCGTTGTGATGTTTTCTTCCTCAACGTTGAGTGAAGAAGAGACGACTAAAAAGGAAATTAAATTATCATTCCATTGGTCAACTCAATTTAAAACTTTTTTCCTTTGGAGCATTTGGAACCCTGATATTCGTTCACATTGATTTTTCGACAAAACGAACAATGTCAAATGACTGAACTGGAAAAAGTTGAATGTATGCAACTAACTTCCATCCTGATGAACTGAACAATCGATATAAAATGGCTGAACTGTAGATCAAAACAAGCAATAAGGTCTAGTTCTTTTATTTCTTTTCGTAAATTTTGAACAGCTATAAATATCCAAATTAGAAAATATATAAGAAACTACTAGTTAGGCTACTAGTTAGGCTAAGTATTCTTGCAATACCGACTATTCAACGGGTTCTGTGCTAATTAGTGAAAGGGTGCTTACCTCAGGAACTTCATCATGAGGACAGTGGCCAGCTGGACTGATCTCATAATATGGAGCTTCAGGCACCTGCTGCTTCACCTGAAGGCCCCATAAAGGTTTCACCCAGGGGTCTTCTTTTCCATACATAAGACAAATTGGTACATTGTTCATGTGACATCTACAACAAAAGTTGCACTGGAGCTTCTCAATTAACTTGGACCAGAAAAAGGAAGGCAGATACAAAATTGTCTTCATGAATATAATCCCTTAATATTTCCTACCTGGATAAAGCATCCCTAAATGATAGTTGTCCTTGAGGAGCCAACATAATTGAGGCAAAAGATGCAGCAGCAGCTGGATGCTCTGATGTCTCAAGTATACGAGAAAATACTTTGTCGACATTTGTTGAATGATCTGCATAAACTTGTTTAAGTACCTCCGCTATACTCTTAGGATCACTTATTTTCTGCCAACTGAAAGCAATGAAACAAACTCAAACAGTTTTTACTCAATCAGCGGTAAAAATGGAAAGAGAAATTGCAGCAGCCATATCCAAAGCTCCTAACTACATTACTAAATTACAATCAGAAACGTAAAATATATCCATAAGGACAATGCTTACACTATTTCTGTGAGCTTTCTCACAGTGGGAGGTAAAGGAAAGGATCCTGCCGATGGGAATATTTTTGATAATCTTGGAGATCTTGTGGGATTAGGTAGAAATCCCCAGAAAGGAGTTGCATTTAACAATGTGACACCTTTCACCAAATGAGGGTTACATGCGGCAAAATATAAAGCAACAAATCCTCCTAGTGAGTTCCCTGCAATATAGACAGGTTCACCGATCACCTGCATGGAAAGATGGTTGCATTTATAGTGCTCATTAGTGTCAAGGATGTGACGGATAAAGCTACTCATCATAAAGAAATAAACTAAAATTACATGTTGTTTCCTTGCAAACAGTGCCCCTTGATAACAATCTTCATGCAAGAAACAAAATGCAACAACAATAAGCAATGCCTGAGAACAATTCATGTTACAAATAGTGTAGAAATCGTGTATAAAACTCAATATTTCTTGTTAGTGCTTAACAGTATTCCATACATCTTTAATCTCTAAATCCAACTTTAGGTATATTACTAAACGGGTGAATAGACACATACTAATGGGACTTAAGATCACATAGAAACATGTTAACAAATTACAATAACAATATTATACTTCTGTCAAACACTAGAACCAGCATAAGAATGGACAATAAGACAACTATTGCAACTTGCATCTCATAGCCATGCTTCAACCTCTATCAAAATCACATTTTCTTGCAGAAAAACAAAGTAAACACTGGTTTAAGTCCCTTCTCGACTTATCCCAATATGCAGACCTGCCATCTAATTACTTGTAGTAACTTCTTCGCTTGCCATAAAGCATTGAGGTAAATCCAAAACTCATCATTTCATATGATAAAATCAGAATATATACACTAAGAAAGAATATTATTTGTTTCATAAGAGCTTTCGACCAAGAAAGTATATCAGTGCATGAAGCATTTGTCAGAATGCTGATTTCTGTGATGCAAAAAGAAGGAAAACGATATAAGGAGTCAAAATGACTGGAGTAAAATGCATGAATGATTTAAATTTCTATCTAAATGCTGATTATCCATGATAATACAAATTGTGGGAAAAGGAGGGGCAGCATGGCTAAAACTATATGAAAGCGACATTGGAATCTAAGGGACATACTCGATAGTTTCTTGCCCAGAGATTCAAGAACATATTAACTTTTAGGAAGAATATTATGACAACACGAGCCATCATAAGAAATTCAACAGGATCTAGAAATCTATGAGATCTGCCATAACTGCAAGGTGTTATTTTGGCAGCATATCACTGAAAAACAAAGTAGAAGTCATAGCGATCTCATACCAAATGAACCATGTATTTTGCTCAAATTAGCACAACAACAATGCAAAGTGAAGAGAGGAAACACATAGATCAAGTCATGGAGGTAGGCAGAGGTAACCCGAGTAGAATATCAGTATCCACCAAATGAACATATAAAACATGATTCTCTGTGCTTTCATCAGATAATGGAACAAGGAAAAAAGTTAAGTGCTATAGTGTACCTCTTCTATGAAGTAACGAACTTGATCTTGCCATAAATCAATAGAGTAGACGAGCTCGCTTGCCCATGGTTCAGATTTCTCTCCAAAACCCCACAACACATCTTTCGTCTCCGACACACCTTCTTCCTCATTACGAGGGGCAGGGTCTTCAAATGGCAAAGACCTACCCTGCCCGAGGAAATCAATTGCCCATACTCTAAAATCAAGCCCCAAATCCTTTAGTTGCTTCTCATAGTGAAAGGAACCAACCCCAAAACCAGGCAGAAGCAGCACTGGAGGGGAGCCTACGTTTTCACATCCAGCTTTCTCATAATGCACATTGAATTTGGGCTTCCATTCCCAAAAGCAACTACTTACTGTGGCACCCGATTTGCCTTTGGATTCATCTGGTAGACCAGGAATCAAAACTTTAGTTACTGGTTCCCCTGTTTCTGAAATACTTGCATCCTCTTCCCCTCCAATTACATAGCCATCAGAGCTTCCATTTGATAAAATTTGACCAACATGTTTGAAGTTTTCACTGGTGTTTAATGACCTAAAACCTCCTTGGTGATGTAGTTGCTTCAAGAAAGGCTGATCTAAATTGTAACAGCTCAAAAACTTCCTTCTGACATCAAATTTAGCACCCAAAACTCTGTTTTTTCTAAAACCTGGGAGACTAAATTGATGTGAACTTGTGCTTTTCACAATCAATTTCCACCTTAAATTAACAGCATCACAGCATGGTGCAGAACTGTATGAGAGTACTTCCATACCCACAAACTGAATTCTGCAATGATCAATCAAAACAATGATTCAGCAACAATTTCACTTTACCCTTTATTGCACGAGGCGAATTGAGTAAATGAAAAAGAATAATTTTCAAATCACATGTTGTATGTAACTTTCAACTCACGCTTCCAAATTGATATGAACAGAACTTAATATCAATTACCAATCCTGAACTTCAGTTAACTTGAGAAAAAAAATTAAACAAAATTAGCAACCAGTAGCTTTGCTGCACAACTCTAAAAGAAACACACAGATTTATGGCAAAAGAAGAAATATAGAAAAACTGATTTCTTTATTGTTCTGGGTTACCTCTAAAGTGAGCAGCGAAGTGTCATTAGAGTTGCGATGCTTTGTGGAATGCTCAGTCTGCTCCAAGTACTCAGGAGATGCTTGCAAAATCTAGAGAGAGAGAGAGAGAGAGAGAGAGTTTGGCAGTTGATTACACGCTTCTTCTTCCTTTAATAACCAAGGAAAAAAACGAACTTTTAAGCTTGTGTTTTATATCCTTTTGCTAAATATCAATCAACCGACCAAAAACACGACAAAACATTACTTGAGACTTGCACGCTGTCAAGGTCTTGTACCAAGCGTTTTGCTAATTTTTAAATTTTTTTTTTACTTTTCTCACCTCATACTGTTTCTAATAATTCCAGGTCCAAATGATGTGGTTCTCATTTTAGAATGATAATTTATAGTCCTCTTTATTTGATCTACTGGCATTCAATCTTTAACTTGGTGTTGCCAACGTGAATTCGATACCAAAATTTTAAAATGCCTATGGATAATAAAAGTATTTCTCTAGTAGGTGCTTCTTTAAAAGCACTTATATTTCGGCTTTTGCTAATAAAAAGCAGTTCTAAATAAGTCCTTGATAATTTAAAACAAGATAAAGTTTTGTACCTGCTGCACTTGGGCGGCAGCCTCAATCAGTTATGTTTCAGTGGGCCACATTGAATGGTTATTTCAGAAGATCCAAGGTTTCATTGCTTGTATGATGAATTGGCAAATGAACTGTAAACACGTGTCCGGGTGTAGCGTAGATGGGGACCAGCCACTTGCAACGGAGTGGAAACAGAAATAAGCCATCTCTTTACGGAAATGGGATGGAGCTATCCTGCGTTGTATTGCTTCACACGTTAATGCTTGAAAATCGCGTGTTCAACGTTGTCTTCATGTTGGACGAAGAAAACGAAACAATTGCAATTATTTTTTGAAATTTCATTCATGGAGAGAAATCGAATACAAAGCCCAAAACAAGGCAAGGCACAACAAAGACGAAAGCCCAAAAATGGTCCACACCAAAACCAGCAAACAGAAACCACAACTGTCGTCATCAACCCCACATCTGAGCGGATAGGAGAAACAACCAAGGGGATCTGCCAAAGAAACAAACCACCATCACAACACCACAAACAGGAGCCAAATAAACCAAAACAAGAAACTGAATGTTAGGTTAAACAAGAGGATCTCCTAATTAACTGAATGTTACTCATACTATAACATCGTATTTCTGAGTACTTAATTCGAAAAAAAAAAGACCCCTAAATTAATCAACTTACCAATTTTTAAATGCTACACTTTGTGTACTTCAGTTTGCAAAAGGTGCAATTATTATTATTTATTTATACAATAATCGATATTGGAGGAAGGGGAAGTTGAACCTAGGACCTCGGTGTAATAATAAATGCTCTTAACCACTCGAGCTACAATCCCCTTCCACAAAGGTGCAATTTGATCAATGATCTAATGGATTAATTGAGAAAAGTGTACATTATTAAAAATAAATAACAGAAATAAACAAGCCAACAGGGAAACAAAAAATTAACAAATTAATATGCATGAACAGTCAAAGAAATTAAATCATAAAATAAATTCTTTTCTTAGATATATAATATGTAATTCAATTACAGTAACTTTTATCCAACAAGATCTCTTATTAGAATGATGAAATTTAAAGGAACATCAAGAATATATCATCCATCAGTAGACACTTCAAATCGGCAAACAGGACAATAGTGGCTTTGTTTGAGCCATGTCACTATGCACGTTTCATGAAACAAATGTGAGCAAGGCATGCAAGCGATTTCTGATCCTTCATTAAACTCTTCCATGCAAACAGTGCAACTATCACTTTCACTTGCACAAATTTGCCTTCTTTTTCTCTCTCGACGCCCCTCTTCCTCCTCCTCGTCCCCATCACCCACTCTAACCCTCTTTAGAACCTTCTCAATCGCTGAATCGCTCGCCGGGACCATGCCTTCGTTAATACCATTGCTCATTAATATTCTTTCTATTAGTTGCATGCACGGCTCATAACGATGCTTGAGGTGCACTTTTTTCATGTGAACGCACAACCACAATACCTTATGACCCACGTTGCTAACCCTACTGCCAATTATGAGACCCTGTTCTATAATCTGCTCCACAATATGTCCACTAAACGCATCCCTTCTATTGATTCCAACTACCTCCAGCATGCTAGAAAGAATCAAGTGCGCCTCGCAGTAATTCTTTAACATGTCCATGTTGAATCGGCGGTTTGCTGTCTTTGTTTTCGTAAATTCTATGACGGTGGTTTCAGTGTTTAAGGAATGATTGATGTATTTGTATTGGGACTGATGCACAAGCTTAACATGAAACTGAACCGGCTGTACTGATGAACGGCTCTGATTATGAACATGATGAAGGTTGTGTAATTGTGCAGTAATGTCTTGGATGCGAAAGCGAAAGAGTTGTTGGTCGTGATGGATGGCAGGGAAGTCTTCCATGGAAATTAGTCAAGGCTGGAAACTCAATTTCAGAATTGCTTTGGTTATTCTGAAGAAGTAAATATATAGCGTCGATATGGTTCTAACAAATACACACATATATTTATATAGGGATGGTGGGCCTTTAAATGAAACTGGTAAGCACAGGCCAATTACTTGTTACTCTTTTTGTTTTCGAGAAAAATTGTTCGTTACTCTTTTTTTGGGTTTAGATGCCTTTTTGGTTATTGAATTTTACACAAAATTTCAATTTAGTCATTGAAAGATGTTAGTTAAATTAATCATTGTATTATTTAAAGTGTATAATTTATAAACATGTCTTTAGTTTTCCATTAACCGGCTGGGTTAAATACTCTTTTGGTCATTGATTTTTACCTAAAATTCCAATAACTTTAAAATAAAAAAAAAATTTGTCACAAGCTAACTGTAAGCTAAAAATTTATACGACATATAAATTAAGACTAAAAATATGCTTTAATTAATTCATGATAACGACTTTTAACAATCCCCCTCAAACAGTCAAAGTATACGACATAAAAACAATAGCAAAGAGATATATTCCTATTCCAGGTCAAGATAATGTAGTCGAAAGTATTTTATTTTATTTATTTATTACTTTCTTAACACTAGCCTCCCCGCACGCGCTTCCGCGCCTGCAAGAGGCTTTTTTTAAAAAAAATTTAAATTTATTTTAGAATTAAAAAAGATAATGGGTAGTTGTGTTCCCTAAAAATAAGATCCATTATCTGCTTTTTCTTTTTTTAAATATGAAAAAGTGTGAATTTACTGTATTATCCTCATTTAATTAATAATTTGAATTCTTAATGTTTGCATTAACCAAGGGTATTTTCTGGTATTTTGAATGTTTCACCATTCTCTGCCTTTTGCTTTATATATATAGATTAGCGAGATTTAAAAAAAAGAAAATCAAACTTATGACCTGAATATATAGGGATACATACAACCATCTCACTCGATACTTTTTAATAACGATAAGATAATTTTAAGGTCTCTGGATCAAGATATTTTATAAAAGCTATTGAGTTAGTAGAGAAGATTCTAGAACCGAAAAGAGAAGATTCTAGAATTTTTGAATAAGGCAAAGTGTTCGTGTTGTGTGATGATGCAACATTTGGGTGCCATGGATGGAATTACCGGAGCGACTCCTCTTTTTCTTTTGGGTGGAGCATTTTGTTAAAATCCCAAATAGATAATGAAAAAGCAACAAATAAGCAAGACGGCCCAAAGGGCAATGGCAAAGTAAAATTAGAAGCATCTCCAGAGAGTAGAGAGACTCAAAGACCAAACTGACCTGATATGCGATTCAGAGACAGAAAATAGATACAAACCCTAGCCCTAGAGGGAGTAGTAAGGTATGTTGTTTTGGGTAAAATTCGCATGTGTATTCTATTTGTTTGCTGGATTTGATATGATGGTAGTTCTAATTCCAATTTGATCTTCATCCTTTCTGTTCCAGTGAAGCTTGTTGTTTGGAGATTCTCTGCTACATCACTCAAATCTTCTCGAAGGTAAACCAACTGTAAGTTATGCAATTCAATTTCAGTTGAACAGACCACTGGCTTGCTATTGATGTTGACTAGCCCGGAGGAAATTAAATTAAGCAATCTGTGCTAATTACTTTTGTTTTTTCTTTTGGAGCCTGTATGCTTGCTAAGAGTTTAAATGTTATTAGGGATTCATTGTGGGTCTTAATTCATTAGTTTTGGCGAATTTCGTATGCAATTTTTCACTGGTATAAATCTGTTCACCCTTTGACATACTGATGGCTAGATTGGTTGTAATTTAACATTTGGTGAATTATATCCCTTTGTTTTTCAGTCAGATAATTATTGCAATGGGAAAGATGAAGACAGAGGAGGATGGTGCAACCGCCAAGGTTAAGTCAACCGGCAAAGATGCTACTAAAGATGGGAAGAAGGAGAAACTATCAGTCTCTGCCTTGTTGACCAGCATGGACCAGAAGCCCGAAAAGCCCAAGAAAGGATCTTCCAAACCGTCCATCATACACTGATGGTATTGATCAACAAGAACAGAAAGTATCTAATCAACAAAAGAGGCCAGAATTTAAGCCACTTAGATGTATCTATAACAGACAGAGTTAAAAAAGCGTGCTCAGAAGGACCTTCTTGCTGCTCATGCTGTTGAGCAGGCTGAGAAGGTGGCCCTTAAAGACGAGCGTGATTTCCTTAACACGGTTTGCAATGAGATTATTCATCTGCATGATCTGAAACTCCACACCTACCGTGGAAAATTTGATGATTTTGAAACTGGGAGTGGAACTCCACATCTGCAAGGAGGTGAACAAAAGGTTTGAAATTTATGACAAGCAGATGAAAGGTGCCAGAAGGGGTGGAAATCGGTTCAACAGGAGAAGGTCAAGGATCGAGCAAAGTCTATTGCAGCTAAGGAAGCATCAAAGAACAAGGCTAAGGGAAAGGTTGATGAAGATGAGACACCAGCTGAGGCTCCTAAGAAGTGGAGAGATTACAGTGTGGAGTTCCACTTTCCTGAACCTACAGAACTCACTCCCCCATTTTTGCAACTTGTTGAAGTAAGCTTCAGTTATCCACAACGGGAGGATTTCAAGCTGTCAGGTGTTGATGTTTGTATTGATATGGGGACTCGTGTTGCCAATTGTTGGACCTAACGAGCGGTAAAGTCTACTCTGCTGAACCTTCTTGCAGGTGATTTGGTTCCTTCGGAGGGTGAAGTACAGAGGAGTCAGAAGTTGAGGATCGGCAGGTATTCACAGCACTTTGTGGACCTCCTGACAATGGATGAGACCCCAGTTCAGTACCTTCTCCATCTTCATCCGGACCAAGGAGGACTTTGCAAGCAAGGCGTCCGCGCAAAGCTTGGAAAATATACTCCCTAGCCATAACCGTCTCACTCCCATTGCAAAATTATCAGGAGGGCAGAAAGGCCGTGTTGTCTTCACATCAATACTCATGTCAAGGCCCCACATTTTGAGCCAAATATCCAAAGATTCAATATCGTAATTACATATATGATACGGAAGGTCCAAATATATCCATTTTATTCAATACAACTAAAGACAATATATAATAAATAAATTATGTGATGTTCTCACGCAATGACAGGATTTGAAGAACATTAATCAAGAAAATGCATAATTAGTTATGGAAGCAACGGTATCTGATAAGAACGAAATTGGTATGTCATGGTATCTTGTATCTGTGCACCGCAACATATTATGTAGTCTTGTCCCTAGTTTCTTGGCTTCTGACGATATTCTTCTCAAAGATTATGAAAAATAAAGAATAAAAATTATTATCTATGATTAAAATAGAAAATGCATGTAATGAATATTATGCAAGTGCTACTGGAAAAATATTAATGTGTAAGTACTACTTTGAAAAATGATACAATCCTTATAAATAAGCCATAAAATTCAGTAATTTTCAAATAAATCCTATTTTTCATTTTTCATTAAATAATTCATGAGAATTTAGTTTTAAGCATTTATTATGATTAGAGATTATTTTGTATTACTTATAGTCCATGATCGAGGGGCGTATCATAGGAATGAGCCCAAAAGCAAAGTTCTGATCATCTCCTAATTCCTAAGCATATTTGTAGTGAGTTACATTTGTGTTATTAGTGTACGTAGTATAATGTTTAAGAACATAAAGCTTAGGAATTACGAGTTTATGGCTTATCTGTGCCATTTAGAGACAAAATTATGGTATAAAAATTATTCTCAAATACTTAAACAGTAGTAAATCCTGAATAGAAGTTCTATATTTATTTATTTATTTTTTTTAAAGGTTTGTAAATGTGAAATTCGTCAAAAAAATATATGCGGAGATGGACCTTTTGCTGTAATTGACTAATGACATAAGAAAGAAAAAGCAAAGAAAAATAAATAGCAACGCCAATTCATGAAAATATATATGAACTGCTTGGTTGAATTGAAAACATACCTTCTTTTCTCTCCATGTGGACGTTTCATACACATGTTGGCTCTTTATACACAGCCTCAGGAGCAAACACTTTTAATTCTGGACAATTTCGAACTTCGACTTTCTCCAAGGCTGACGACCACTTCAAAGTATAAGCTTGAGAGCAGAAAGATTTAAGTTTGGGTAAATCCACAAGTTGGATAGAATTCACGTGCGGAAATGTCAATTCATCCTCAATACTTTCCCCTCCTCCTTCTGCCTCTCCAACTATTTTCTCCATCGCACTACAATGAGAAACTGCTATTGTCTCAAGGCAGGTAAGAAGTTTGGCTATGTGCGGTGAAAACAAGTATCTCAAATTGTGACAGTACTGTACTTGTAGTAATCTAAGGTTTCCAAAGCCTGAGCTAACTTGTAAACCCTTTTCCCATATGTGGCTCAACATTGGTAACGACCCCAATATCAATTCCCTCAGCTTATCAAATGCTTGAATAGATGGGGTTTCCTGAACCAAAAATATCACTTCCAATAAATTGCACTCTCTTACAGTGAGATCTTCTAGATTATTGTCCCTAGCAATTGAGGTCTGAAGATTTGCTGGCGTAACCTGGCAAAAGGGTAGAAAAGTAATTGTATATTAATTTGTTAGTGTTTCAATCATAAACATATGGGATATTATCACATTCTAGAAATCAAGAAAGTTGTTTTAAAAAGAAAAATGAATTGTTTATTGTTGAATTAAGCAAGTTACCAGTATTCATTAACTAAGCAGTTTAATATTGTTTAACTATAAGCAGTTTAATTATTATATATTATCACATTCTAGATATTAATAAGATTATTTGCGAAAATAATGGTGATCCAAATGAAAATGAACAAGTGTTTACAATTGTCATGGGCCATGCCCATTTAACTTTTCTTTTTTATTTTATTTATCTTTTATCTTCAATGACATTTGTACTTAAGACCAATTTTACAAAATAGACACTAAATATCGTTTTAGAATAATGACGTACCTCTTTATTTACAAGGCGGGGCAATATTTGAGTAAAGTTGTGAGTAAATGGACGGCTTTGTAAGCAGGTTAGTGGTGCACATTCAAATCCAGATCCAAATCCAGTTGATGATGCACATTCAGATCCTGATTCTTCTCTACCTCTTACATAATCATCACTCACATTCTCTGCAACTGCTGCAGGCAGCTTTTTGCTTACTGGTGCAAAACCCAATGTCTTTAATTTGGGACAATTTATCAACTGCATAGTTCTCGTGGAGGAGGACCATGCAAAAGAATAGGCATCAGGGGAAAATCTCTCAAGTCTTGGCAAATAGACAAGGTCGAAGCTATTGAGCAGTTTGGGAAACAAAGTCATCGCGCCACTGCCACCTGTCTCTTTCCCTTCTTCATGGATATTGTCCTCTATGGAAGCAGCTTCCAGTACTATAGTTTCCATATTCTCACAATGGAATATATTGACTTGTTGGAGATTCACAAGGAGCTTGTAAATTTCATAGGGGCATAGATATTTCAGACTGTAACAACCTCCAATTGTTAAAGATCTTACATTTTGAAAACCTTGGAATCCAAGTTGAACGTTCTTCCACAAATGCTCAAGCTCATCTAAAAACTCCACTTCCAATTTTTGTAATTGAGAAAATGCAGAGACATGCCTTTCTAAATCAAATACCACATTGACTACTGGTTCTGACAATTTCCTGCTTCTCAAATAATCCACTTGTAGTCGCTCTAGATTTGGCAACCATGAAATACAATTTGAAGGAAATAGTGCATTACAACTTACTCCCGCTTGTGCTACTTTTGTTAGATGAGGTCGACCCAGCAACTTGATTGTCATTCCTCCTAGTCTCTTTCATCTTGTTCACACTTTCATCATTGGACTTTATAATCTGTACATTAATTAATTCTACATAAATAATAAAGAGAAAGAAATATATAAGTAATGAACTTCCACCATTTGTCTTATTTCCAAACTGCCTTAATTATATTCCCACATCCTCTGTCATAAATTTTGAGATATCCTTTTCCTACCTACTATTTCCCTCAATTACTATTTACCAATAAACATTTTTCCCACTACTCAAGATTACCAATAAACATTTGTCTTATTTCCAAATTGCCTTAAAATTACAATATTTTAATTGAGTGGTCAAATGATATCTGATTCAAAATAGTTGCAAAAATTTGAAACGCATCTAAAATCTCTAACAGGCCAAAAATGATTAAGTTCAACCCAAATCAACTTCGAGAACTAGAATGACAATACCAAGCACAACAAAAGCAGCATATTCCAAAGAGTAACAAGTATATACCGTTCAAGCATCAAAAGTGTATACAGACATACCTCATAGGCGGAGTCCCGTTGGATTCCCATGTAGAAACCACAGAGTTTTAGTAGATTAGAAAGCTCCAAAATAGTTAATCTTGGGAAAGTTATCATATGAGATGCATCATCATCTTCCATTCTCTCCTTTGATATGATCTCTTCCACTTTAGCACAATTTTCAACCTTTAAGCTTTGGAGTTGTACCAAGTTTTGTGCTATGGATAGTGAAAAGACATATATTTAACTCATCACAACTGTCAATTGTAATGGATCTTAGGTTCATAAAGGAGTGCTTGTCTGGCAGTTCGCCACAGCACACAACTTTTAGTTTGTCAACATACTCGAAGGTAGCTGACTTTAAGATGGGGAAGGCAGGTTGACCACGACGAGTCCAATCTGTTCCATTCATAAGATACTCTATGTTGTTGTCATACATGATTGATAACACTTTCAAGTGTTGAAAGCCCCCTTGATCGTCGAACTCCTCGATGACATACTTTAAATTGTATGTGTGTTGTAGGCTTAAGTCTTCAGATTGCTTCAAGAAGTATCTAACTGCTCCAATCTCTAAATATTCCTTTACATCACCACGAAGCATCAAACTATTTTCGAACAGATAACCACGTATTCGATTCTTGAAACTATTATTTTTGTATGACCAACTAATATTGATAGATACATGAAATCTTATAGGCTGGCTTTTTAAAAGAAACTTAGCATTCCGCAACATCTGAACATTGGGGATTTTTATGGCTAAGACATTTAAATGATCAGACAGAGACATCACCTCATCAAAGCTTGCCATGCTCTTTTCATTGCTTCCTGTTGTTGGCCCCCAATTGAGAAAGCTATCTGCCATGTACAACTCTTCTAATCTCCTCAAGTTGGATAAGACACCATGAGGAATTTCTCCAAGTCCTTCACAATCCGTTGCATCCAGCATCCTTAACCGATGAAGAAGTCCTATTTCTATAGGCAACTTATTGATTTGAGAGCGAGCAAAGCTGAGGATCTCCAAATTCTCCAATTCTCTAATAACATAGGATATGTCTCCCAATTTGCAATCCTCTAGACACAAGGTATGAAGGTACTTGGGTTCTCCAAGAGGTAAAGATCTTTTCGAGGCCAAGTAACTTGACATCTTCACCTCTAAGAAAGCTAAAACCTTAAGTTCTTTTATCCTTTTAAAATGGTTGGAATATTTTGAACAGTAGGAATGTTTCAGTTGTAGAAGCTCAAGTTTTGGGCACTCCAAACCACCAGTAATATTTTCATCCAATTTAACATCAATTAATGAAATTGCCCTGCAATGTTCTTGGTTTGTAACTTTTTGTCTCCTGGCCATCCTCCACCTCCATCTTCAGCATCAAATGATCTTACCATAAATCTTTGAGGATCTTTTGAGGCAATTGATATAGCCACATCACAAACTATGTCATGCATTTTAATACACTCTTCCTTGAGACTATCCAGCAACAAATACCTTCTTTTTAGTTGTCCAATGAAAGAATGCACTTTGTTTCTTACATCTTCGACTGTGTTGGTATTTCTAAAAGTTGCTCGACCCAACCCATACTTCACCAAATACTCAATCGGAACATCATAATCTTCTGGAAATAAGCAACAAAGTAAAATGCATGACTTGACTTCGTCGCTATCCAATTTATCATAACTCAATTTTATGCAAGAATAAACCTCAGGTTCCATTCCAGGGATGTTTTCAGGGAGGGAATTTTTCAGTTCTTGCAAGGCGGTATTCCATTCATGCTTGCCATTACTTGGTAGAAGAGCTTTCCCAACAGTTATGATAGCAATGGGTAAACCTTTGCATTCATCAACAATCAATTTTGCAACATGAGACAAATCAGGATTATTGTCTAAGGATTCACCTACAGTCGCCCTGAAAAGCTCCCATGCTTCTTCTTTATTTACGGTTTGGACTTTAAAAATGTCATCTTTACACCCCATTACAAACTTCTTCATTTCAAGATGTCAACAAAATTTTGCACCCTTCATGAACTTGATTAGTTGTAGGTCCAACACCAAAAGGGATTCCTACATCCTGTAATTTAAGCTCTGACCATACATCATCCAATATAATCAGGATTCTTTTACTCTGCTTGATTCTCTCATGTAGCCTTAGTGCTCTTATAGATTCACTTTCCTCGACCAATTTCATATCTAGTGACTCTGCAATTTCAGTTTGAATTTTCCCAATGTTTACAGTTGCGGATACAGTTGACATCACAACATCATCAAACAGCTTATTTGTTCCTTGTAATCTCTTGATGATTTCTTTGATTTCTCTCACCATTGTGGTTTTACCCACACCTCCCATCCCGCAAATCCCAATTATTCTTGTCTTTTCATTCCTCAAAGCACTAAGCACATCATTCATGACATCTTTTCTGGATTCAAAACCCTTAAAACCTTCACTAGAGATTATTGACCCTAGCTGTTGCAGAGGTGCAGGATTGGCAACATTATTACTTAATCCTTCGTCTAGTTTGAGTTCAAGTACACGCTGAGCAATCTTCTTGGCTTTCCTACTTAGAGAATACCGCGATTTCAAACTTGGGCACAATCCATACAAACACCGCCTTTGCCTGTTGACTTTGTTTTCAAGTTCTTCTGCTTCATGAAATATTTTGCTTACATCCTCCAACCAGCTCTGAACTTGATCTTTGATGGTTGCACCATTCCTTTTTGCAGCATCCACAGATCTTTCCACATCATTTTTCTTGTCATCAAGCTTTTTAAGCGCGTACTTTAGACTTTCTATGTTACAATCATAGTAAGCTAGATAGCTGAGTTGTCTCCCAATTAGTGCCACTGGTTCTTCTACAAGTTTAGATGCAATTGAAGTACCGATCTCTTCCATTTTTTGTTGCCTTCTTATATAAAGCCACTAGAGACAGAAAATTCTCAAACCAAATGAAACTGTTGCAAGTGATTCCACACCTAGGTGCACACTTAAAATTTTAGGTCCAATTCCAGCTCATTATTTATAAATACTAGTCATTGACTTTATTGTTATCATTTTAACTCAATTTTAAAATGTGCAACCATTATGGCTCTAAATCCAATCTACACGGTTCAAGTTGGCCTCATGTTCAACTAGTTATTTGCTTGTTCAAGTTCGGAATTGGTAAAAGGAACGAGTTTAGTTGGAATAAAAGATAAGGCTTGTTAAGGTGACCCGAGATTGAGCTTTGGTGTACCCAGCTCACAAAGGTCGTTAGAAACTCATCTTTTTATGAGATATTGTTTCGTTAAAGTTTGGTCTTAAACGTTAGGCTTTACAATCTTACAATTAATTGGAAAGATGTCATGTGGTTTAAAATGTTCGAATTCATTGATTTTCCTTCCTCATACCCGTGAGTTGTGGTCTAATGGTTCGGAAACCGCCTATTTGGGGTTCGAAACTCACTGAGATACCTATCTAGCAATTATTTCTAGAGTTTACTTGCGGTCAAAGATTGTAGGGTTCGGCGGTGGGCCCCGTTTGGGAGCTGAGTCAGTAAAACTGAAAGTGGAGTTCTGGGTTGTCAAAAAAAAAATACAAAAAAAAAATTCCTTCCTCATAGTGATGACCAATCTTCTAGGAATATATATTTCTCTTAGGGTATGTCCTACTATCATTCTCATTTGGATTTGGTTGGTTTTGGCCATCTCTTGCCATGGGCTATATCCCAAATATAGCCCTAAAATAATTCAAAATCCATCTCCAGTCATGGGCTAAACAAAATTTTGGCCAAATTTGGAGGGCCACATTTGGCCCCTCCAACCGGCCCATATTTAGCCTACCTTTGGCCTAACCCAAATTTTTTGTGGGTCCCAGCATGTGCTTTTGAAGAAGATAAATTATTAAGTGTGAGCAAGAGCAGGAATCATCTTGTGCAAATGCATATCCAACAACCAACAATAAAAGCGCTGACATCATCAATATAGTTTTAAAAGACTTTTTAAATGTTTTCAATTCGTGTTGTTTAAGAAAAATTTACAAAACATTATTGGTCATGACCATTGGAGGTCAGACCATTTAAACCCAACCATTTATTATTATTTTTAAATATGGGCACCTTTTTAAATGTTTTCAATTCATAAAAAAAATTATAAAAAATTACTAGTCATGACTATTGGAGGTCAGACCATTGAAACCCATCTTTTTTAAAAATAATAATAATAATAAATGTTGTCACATTTTAAAATGTTTTCAAGTGTTGTTTAAAAAAAATTATAAAAAATTATTAGTCATGGAATATTATCTGTAAATAGTAGTTTAATTAGATTAAATAATACATAGTTGTGGAATGTATGAGTGTTGTACCATAGTTTTTCTCAAAATAATAAAATATGAAGGACCCTAAAATATAGTCCTGTATGGCTGGAGATGGAAAAATTTAGCCCTGCACTATTCTTTAAAAAATTAATATTTTAGAGGGCTAAATATTTAGTCCTATGACTAGAGATGGCCTTATTATTTTTCAATTTTCATTAAGTTGGGCTAAAACTTGAGCTTAAGCTCACTTTAAAAATGAGTTCAGTCGTGTGAATCATAAGCGCTCAATCAATAGATGCTAAGTCAAGCCGAGCTCAAAGGGCCACCAATGATATTGTTCTCCATATATTGTGTTGGAAACCCCATATAAAATCTAATCATTTCATATATATATATAGGATTGGAGACACATTTTGACACACTTTCTCAACCATTAGATGGTGAGTCATCCAAAAGTTAGAAATAAATTTGGCAATATTATTTTTATTTAAAAATAATATTAACTTATTGCTTTTTGGAAATATAATTCGACACTCAAATCAAAAAGAAAAAGAAAGGGAAACATAACGCCACACAATGTACGATATAATCAAAAGATGTTGGATGGTCCTAGTTAGGGGTGGGCTCGACTTGAGTTGGTTAGGTTTTGAGCTCAACTCGAACACTGAACCGTAGGCCTCGGTTTGGCTATTTTGGATACCGAAACCAAACCATAATTGATGAAAATAGACCACTTCGGTTAATCGGACTTGGCGGGTTGGTTTGGTTCGGTTTGAGTTTTTTGGCTTTCTTTTGGTTTGGTTTGGTTTGAGTTTTTTGGCTTTCTTAGAGAGAGAGAGAGAGAGAGAGAGAGAGAGAGAGAGAGAGAGAGAGAGAGAGAGAGAGAGAAGAAATAAAAGTAATGGAGAGAGGGAGAGATGAAAAGGAGAAGAAGAAGAAAAAGAGGGAGAGACAGAGAAGAAGAAGAAGAAGAATGGAAACTATGTATTATATATATATATATATTTCTTATAATATGTTTTTTAATATCATTGGTTTGGTTTGGTTAAACCGTGATTTTGAATATTGCAAACCATACACTGAATCATATATTTCGGTTTGGTTTGGGTTCAAACCGATGACTAAAAAAATATTGAAAAAAAAAACCAAACCAACCCAAACCATCGGTTTAGTTTGGGCGGTTTGACCGGGTTACCGGTTTGAATGCCTAGCCCTTGTCCTGGTGATAAAAAGCCTCTATTTTGGATTCGACAGATAATCAACTTTCCTATTACCAAATTATAAAGCACCCACCCTTTAACCATATTTTATTATTTTTTAGGATTAACTACACTTTAGTCCCTAGAGGTTTAGGGTTAGTATCGAAATGGGCCTCGAGATTTCAATTTCATCAAATTCATACTTAACGTATCTAAATATGACCAATTCACCCCGTCCGTTAGATGACCGTCTAGTCAAACGTTAAATGTTGATGTGTCAACTGTGGGACCCGCCATAGACCCTGACAACCCATTCCAACTAGTCCACGTGAAGAGCATTTCTGGAAAGAAAATAAAAATTTTAAACAAAACAATAAAATAAAATAAAAATTTCCCCAGCTCTAGCAACCCTCTCTCTCCATCTCCCCCAATCAATCCCAGGCCCTCTCCAACCCAAAACACAATCAAACATCCAAAACAAGATCAACCTCACAATCAGAACCAAATAACTCACTAGCCCTATAAGTTGTTGCTCCAAATCCATAATTACCCGAACCTAAAAAACCTAATTTGTCCAATCCAATCAAACTGAGCCACAAAAGAGAGAAATAGAGGGAGGAGGATGGGAATGACGAAGAGAGGGGGAGAGGGAGGAAGAGAAATAGAGAAATAGAGAGTGGGTCAGGTATGACCCAGCGCCTTCACCACCCCCACCCCCTATCACTCCAACCCTAGCCACTTTCCTCCTCCGCATCAGCGTCGGCGACATTGACACTATCTACCTCTGCACCTTCATAGGCATGGGTTCCAGTCCTACCCATCGGGATCACAAGGAAAACCTTAAAAAAAACCCAACCTCTTCCCTACCCAACAAACCAGCGGCCCCACCACCACCCCCTTTCACATCGATTCCAGTCCCGCCTATCAGGATTGCAAGCCTTCGCCTTCCTTGTTCTTTTAGGCCATGAAATTCATAGACAAGAAAGGCTCTAGCGTGAATCAGAAGGCCCACGGAGCCAAGATAGAAAATTTTGAATATTCCTCCATTTTTCTCAGATATTGAATTGCATAATTTTCTTTTTATTTGATTTTTTATTTTTAAAAAAAAAAGTCAAATCAAATTTAACTAGGACCTCTATTTCCATGTTTTATGCTGCGGAAGTTCTGGTGGTTTGGAATACCTCCACATACTAGGAATCATCTACATGGAACTAAAACTTGAGAACGTGCTGAATTGAGGGGGATTTGTTCCACTAGTGAAGAAAGGAGCTGGCTTGAGACTGTCATTGGTATATTTCTGGTTTTTTCATGACTTTTGGTTGTGCAAAGAAAGAGGGAGGGGGCTGGGGTTAGTGCGAGAAGCGGTGGGGAACTGGCGGGGGGTGGGAAGTTGAGTTTTTCAAGCTTTTTTTATTTTTAAATTTTATGTTATTTTATATATATATATATATATTTTTTTTTTTTTTTGAATTGGTTAGTAGGTGGGTCCCACAATGGACACATCAACATTTAATATTGACTAGACGGTCAATTTAACGGACGGGGTGAATTGGTCATATTTGGATACGTTGGGTATGAAATTGATGAAATTGAAATATCTAGGCCCATTTCGATACTGACCCTAAACCTCTAGGGACTAAAGTGTAGTTAATCCTATTTTTTATTTGAGAAAATATGTCATATTCCAAAGAAACCAAGTACGTTTTCCCATTGTCATGTTTACCCACTGACCACCACCAGAACTTGTTCATGATTATGAACAACATAATCAAATAAAAACTATGGGAGGTTGACAATGCCCAGTTCGAATTTAAAATTGCTTTAGATTTTTGGTGGGTGGGTTCCAACGGAGGTGAACGACACGGAAGAGTGAGATCGTGTTGAGATTCTTTCCATTTTGTTCATTTCAATATATGGTACTTGATTTATTCATAATCTTAATGTCTCTTTTTCGAATCAGAGGTTTATAAGAAGAAGAGAAAGAGTCAGGCAATACAGTTTGTAAAGAAAGAGAACAGTGGGGGAGGAGTAGTAGTAACTCAAAATCAAATCCATTGTTGGATTTTATCGAAGTTGTAAAGAGATATTCTCACTATATAGTTATCTACTATCACGAGTTAAAGAATATTACAGACAGAATTGCTGAAGGAACAGAGCTTCACAGAGAGACGTGTTATGAAGTCGTAGAGGAAGAGAAACACATGCAATCAAAGTTGAAGAAGAGAGATAATCGAAAAATAAAATAAAGATGAGAGAGAGAGAGAGAGAGAGAGAGAGAGAGAGAGAGAGAGAGAGAGAGGAGTTTTAGAAATCTGTGTTGTATTGCCAATAAAGTAATAAAGAATTCTGAACAGGTAGATGGGAATAAATCTAAAGGCTGAAGATGTGTGTAAAAAAGTGTGATTTTTTATGTGTAATCCGATCCTGATACTTATTAATTAAATTAAATGGCAAGATCAACATTCATAGAATTCCTATTAATAGTTATATGCTTAAACAATATTCTAATGAATATGAAATTGAGAGAAAGTAAGGCCCGTTCCTTTATGTTTTCAAATCTCCATTTTCATTTTCTGGCAAAGAAAACACCTCAAAATGTGTTCAGTGATGCACTTAGCAAAATGCGAAAAACGATTTACGAAAATGTTTACCAAAAAGACATTTTCGTGTTTCTGTTTTCCAATTAGAAAACACAGGAAACAACATCTGCTTATTTTTCTCCCGACTAGAAAAACATAGGAATTCTTCTCTTTCTCCCTTCCCACATCGTCACCCTTCCTTAGCACAAGCATATTTATTTTACAAGGATTGCTATTCGTATTTTTTAGTTCTTATTTATACATGCAGATTTAGAACTCTCTTTCTCTTTCTCTCTATTCCGCTGCTTTTGCTTCTATGAAAATTATGTCTTCCACCTCCATATAGACCACAATCATTGCCCAAAAATACAGAAAGTTTCATTAGAGAGGCACCAAAGATCTGGAAATTGACCCTATCAAAACCCGTGGCCCTATTAGGCGATGTGCAAGGGGAGGATACCATAACTTTGATAATCAAGCTAAAAAGGAAAAAGAAAAAGAAGAGAGGTTTGATGTAAGACATGAGACTTGTTAAGAGCCCTCTTCAAAATTAAAATTCCAACAGTATTCATCTTACAATAGAAGACATCCGAGTTCTATTGCAAGGCGGAAATAGAGAACCTCACGGGAAGGAAGATCAAGATCCTAAGAAGTGACAATGGAGGATAATATAAAGATAGCAAATTTATGGAGTTTTGCAAGAGCGAGGGGGTCAAGAGGCATTTTACCGTGAAGAAGACGTCCCAACAAAATGGAGCCACAGAGAGGATGAATATAACTCTTATGGAGCATGAGAGGTGCATGAGGATTCATGCCTACTTGCCCTAGACGTTCTGGGCGAAGACGGTTAACTATGCTTCCTATTTGGTTAACCGGTCGCCGTCGAAGTATCTTGACTTCAAGCATTCGGAAGAGGTATCGTCTAAAAATCTATTGAGTATACTAATATGAAAGTATTTGAATGCAATGCATGTGCTCTCATACCTAGTAATGAGATAACCAAGTTGAAACCAAAGTCTCTTGAGTGCATATTCCTCGGCTTTGAGAGCAGTGTAAAAGGTTTCAAGTTATGAGATTCAATGAACCGGAAGAAAATCTTAGTAGAGACATTGTATTTCATGAGAGGACCATGCCTATGATCAAAGTCAAGAAACCGGAGGTGAATGAGGATGTTGTTGGAATGAAGACAACCGTTACAATTTCACTGAGTAAGGTGTTTGGGGATACTCCAAGTATGACGTTCATGAGTTGGTGGAGTGCGATACTGAGGTAGAAGAAGTTGGGCAACAACAACAAACTCAAGAAGAAGAAGAAGAAGAAGAAGAAGAAGAAGAAGAAGAAGAAGAAGAAGAAGAAGCTCAAGATCAGGTAGAGCTGCCATCTATAGCTAGGTTCAAGCCCAAGAGAACCATCAAACCTCCTTAACAGTTTGGATATGAGACAGACACAATTCACTATGCTCTAAACATAAGTGAAGGAGATCCAACCATGTTCCAAGAAGTAGTTGAGAGTTCGAAGCGGGAAAGTTGGATAAGTGTTATGATGGATGAGATGGAATCTCTACACCGGAACTCTATTTGGAAGTTGGTTCCTAAACCCAAAGGTCCTTAGGTAATTGGCTGCAAGTGGGTGTTTAGGAAGGAGGAATTAATACATGAGAAAGAGCCAATTAGATTTAAAGCACGTCTAGTGGCATGGGGTATTTACAAAAGGAAGGAGTTGATTATGATGAGATCTTCTCCCCAATGGTGAAGCATACTTCTATATGGTTATTGCTCTCCATAGTGGCACAATAGGATATGGAGGTGGAGCAAATGGATGTGAAAATGTTGTTCCTCTATGGAGCCTTAGAGGACGATGTCTACATGAGTCAACCTTAAGGGTTCATTGAAGCGAGTAAAAAAAATATGTTTTATAGGTTGAAGAAGCCTTTGTATGGGCTCAAGCAATCTCCAAGACAGTGGTACAAGCTCTTTGATACATGTATGCTGCGAATTGGGTATAAAAGATGTGAATCAGATTGTTGTGTGTCCTCTCATGTGTTCAAGGATGGGAAGATCATCATGTTGCTATTCTATTTGGATGATATGCTAATTACGTGTGAAGATATGTCAAAGGTTCGAAAGTTGAAGATTATTCTTAAGAAGGAGTTTGACATGAAAGATCTTGGTCCCGCACAATAGATCCTAAGAATGGAAATAAAGAGAGACTGAGATATGGACAAATTGTGGCTGTCACAAGGCAAATGCATATCTAAGGTACTTGAGAGATTCAACACGTTGGATTGCAAGCCTGTGTCTACTTCTTTGGAGGAGTACTTTAAACTAAGTGCCTAAGAAAGTCCTTCTAGTGACAAGGAGAAGGATGAAATGAGTAAGGTTCCCCATGCAAGCGATGTAGGGTGTCTCATGTTCGTAATGGTTTACACATGCCCTGACATAGCTTAAGTTGTAAATTGTTTCAAGATAAATGGAAAATCCGGGCAAACAACATTGGAATGCGGTGAAGTAGATTTTTTTGGTATTTGAAGAGCACCAAGAAGCTTGAGATTTTGTTTAAAAGACAACAAAAAAGGGCAGTGTGTTGGGTCATATGGATTTGGATTATGCAAGAGACATAGACAAGAGGAGATCCACCATGTGGTATGTTTTTACTTGTGATGGAGGATTAATTAGTAGGAGGGCGGTGCTACAATCAGTCATTGCCTTGTCTACTACCAAAGTGGAGTATATATATGAAGTTAACAAAGGCTTCTAAGGAAGCATTATGGCTAACAAGATTGGCTAAAGAGTTCGGGATAGCTCAAGACTTGGTAGTGATACAAAGTGACAGTCAAAGTGCTATATGGTTAGTCAAGAATCAAGTGTTTCACGGAAGATCCAAGCATATTGATGTATGATACCGCTATATAAGGGATTGGGTTAACAATGGGAACCTTGCAATAGAGAAAGTTCATACAAATGAGAATGCTTTAGATTACTTGACCAAGCCAGTCATAGTTGAGAAGTTCAGACACTATTTGAGCTTGCTCAATCTTTTTACATACTAACAATTGAGGTGGAGCTCTTGGGAATTACTAGAGTGGTTTCCAAGAGTTTGAAGAAGTTCTAAGGTTCAATGATTTTCACAAGGCGTTTGAGGTTCGTCAAGGTCGAGATTATTGATGTTGGCTCACTTAAAGATGCGGAAGGATTGAAGACGAGTCGAAGACGTATTGACTGGGCTCTAGCGCTGGAGCAGAAGCTGCATGCACTGGAGTGGTAGAAGGAAGGTTTTCCTCCAAGCGCAGGCGAATTTGGACATATTTTCTCCTAGTTTTGGGGTCCTTAAGTTTCATATTTCTTGTATAATTGTACTACAACCCTGTGACATATAAATAGGCACTTTAGCAGTAGGTTATTGTAATGAAAAAAGCTAAGGCATCAGGTTGGGTTTGAGTGATGGGTGAGAGAAAAGAGAGCTAGGGTTTGTTAGAGATTAAATGGGATTCTTCATTGTAACCAAATGAGTTCTTTCATATTAGTGAATTTCTAGGAGATCACCAAAAAGATGTAGGCACAATGCTAAACCTCTATAAATTCTTATGTTCTTTGTGCGCGTGTTTACTTTTCGGCTTATATGTGCTTTATCTTTGTGTAGCTTATGTGTGATAGTTGCGTAGTCCACTAACAACAAGGTCTTAGAGTGTCGGTTGGACAATTTCAAAAACTGGGAGTACTATCAAAATTGAAAATAGGATACTATCTTAAAAGTAACCCATTTTTTTTGGTGAAATATTCAAAATTTTATAAAACGTCCTTCCTTTTTTTTTATCATTATTTTCTCGTTATGTTGGAGGTGATTGTGTTAGCGAGATCCTAGCTTAATTAGGATATTTATTTCCTAGTTTATTAGGATTATATTTCTTTCCTTTTGTACAGATATTGTGTAATTAAGATTTTATCTTGTTTCCTAGTTTGACCCTACTAGGGTCACATCCTTGTACTATAAATACCTTCTTTTAGAGAATGAAATACAACCTGAAAAAATATTCTACCCATATTGTTTGCCTTGGCATCAGAGCCAGGTTTTCTAGTGACCTGTGTGTTGTGCCCACCCGTGTTCTATCCCCATATTTTTTTCTCTACCTGTGCCTTGTGTGCCATCCTGGGTTTGTGTGTTGTGTTGTAGTGTTCGTGCCTCTATTATGTTCGTGTCATTCCTGTCTTCGTGCATCTGCCGTATTTGTGACTTTACTATGTTTCACTGTGTACTTTGCGTGTTTGTGCCTATCTTCGTGCAACTGCTGTATTTGTGCCTCTGCTGTGTTCCGTTGTATACTTTGCCGTGATCTGTTGAGTTTCTGCTGTAATCATGGGTGATAACTCCATTATTGGTGCTGTTGCTGCTGCCTCTGCAAATTTGTGTGTTTATGATTCTATTCCAAGTACTGGCTTCAATACTTGGATAATTGACACTGGTGCTTCTGATCATATGACTTATGATGCTAAATTTTTTGATGAGTTGTCTAGTAACACCCGTGACCCATACATATCTAGTGCTAATGGCTTGCCCTCTCCAATTACTAGTGAGGGCACAATCTCTCTCACTCATACTTTGTCCTTGTCTCGTGCGTTACTAGTTCCCAATATCCATTGTAACTTGTTATTTGTTGGTCGATTACTTGATACACTTAATGCTTCTGCTACTTTCTATTCTACGCATTGTTTTTTTCAAGATCTCAAGACTCACAAGACAATTGGGCATGGTAAACGGATAGGGGATTATATTATTTGACATTGCCTTTTGTACCAGTTCGTGATCGTGTTGTTAATACTGTTCAAAGTTGCAGTGTCAAATACAAGCAGCAAATTTGGTTATGGCATCGTCGCTTGGGACACCCGTAATTTGGCTACCTTAAGCGTATGTTTCCATCTTTATTCCGCTCTTGTGATAAGTCCAGTTTTAAGTGTGAGACATGCATTTTGTCCAAGAGTCATTGCACTATGTTTCTTTTGAGTGACAGCAAAGCTGGAAAGCCTTTTGATTTAGTGCATTCTGATGTGTGGGGTCCGACTCACGTTATTTCAAACGAATTTCGTTGGTTCGTCACATTTATTAATGATTGTACCCAAATCACTTGTTTCTTGCTGAAAAACAAACATGATGTTGCTTCCATCCTTCCAGAGTTCCGTATTATGGTGTCTACTCAGTTTCATGTTCGGGTCAAAGTATTCCGGACTAATAACAAAAGCGAATATATGAATAACACTTTGGCATGTTTCTTCCGTGCTCAAGGTATTATTCACCAAACGACAACCCAATTTACTCCTCAGCAGAATGGTGTGTCAGAACGGAAGAATTGTCAGTTACTTGAAGTTGCCCGTTCTATTATCTTTGGGGGCATGCTGTTTTGTTTGCTGCCTATTTGATTTATTGTACTCATAGCCGGGTTCTTGATTTCAAGACTTCACATAATGTGTTTGGTGACCATGTTTCCCCTGTCTCAGTCTCCAAGTTGCCCCCTAAAGTTTTTGGGTGTGTTGCTATGTTCATGTCTACTCTCATCAACGGAGTAAACTTGATCCTTGTGCTCTGTTATGTGTCTTTATTGGTTACTCTTCTACTCATAAGGGTTATAAGTGCTATCATCCACCTACCCAAAAAGTGTATGTTACTTTGGACGTGACTTTCCATGAATAAGTGCCCTATAATGTCTCTCCCTCCTTTCCAATTCAAGGGGAGAGGGGGAGTGAATTGGAGAGTCTTATATTGGAGAATGATGTGTTTGAAGATACTGCTCTAGGGATAGAAATGACCTATCACACTAAAGCAAGTGACCGGTCGCCCATATCTGAAGATGAAACTTTTGGTCTCTATGAAGAAACGACTGATCACCCTTTGGAACTCGACCGGTCCCCTATATCTGGAGATGAAGCAGGTGCTCTCGGTGTCGAAACGACCCATCACACTGAAGCAAGTGACTAGACGCCTGTATGGAAGATTTTGGTGCAATGCCTCCCTATGCCCTACTAGTGCCCCAATATACTGGTGATAGTGAATTAAGTGAGGTAATTTCTAATGATCTATCTGTGTCAACTTATCAGCAGTTACCCCCACGAACCACTCGTGGGAAACCTAAAGTACAATATTCTCCTGATATACATGCTAAGTCTAAATATCCCATTAGCCATTATGTGTCAACTCATTGTTTGTCTAGGTCATATGCATCATATTTGTGTCAGTTATCTAGTGTATATGTGTCAACTAAGTTGCAGGATGCTTTATCTAACCCCAAATGGATGGATGCCAGGAATGTTGAAATGGATTCCATGAACAAGAATAAAACATGGAATTTAATTCCTTTGCCACGAGGGAAAAAAGCTGTTGGATGCAGATGGGTGTTTACTTTAAAGCATAAAGCTATGGTTTCATTGACCATTACAAGGCTACATTGGTAGCAAAGGGTTATACTCAGACCTATGGAGTGGATTATTTGGAGACCTTTGCTCCAGTGGCAAAGCTCAATACTATGCGTGTACTATTGTCCTTGGCCACTAACCGCGATTGGCTCTTATTACAATTCAATGTTAAAAATGCATTTCTACACGGTGATCTTAAGGAGGAGATTTATATGGATCTCCCTCCTAGTATTTAGTAACCTATAAGGAGGGTATTGCATGTAAGCTGCGAAAGTCTTTATATGGATTGAAGCAGTCTCCAAAAGAGTGGTTTGGGAGATTTGCTGCATCTATGAAGAAATTTGGGTATGTGCAGAGTAACTCAGACCATACTTTGTTGCTAAAGCCTCATAAATGTAAATTGATAGCTTTAATTATTTATGTTGATGACATGATTATGATTGGAGATGATTAGGCAGAAATGCAAAATCTTCAGAAGTATCTGGCTTCCGAATTTGAGATGAAGTCATTGGGTGATTTGAAGTACTTTCTTGGAATTGAAGTTGCCAGATCTAAACATGGTATTTTTCTGTCTCAAAGAAAGTATATTTTGGATTTACTTGCAGAGACTAGAATCTTAGATTGTAAATCAATTGATACCCCAGTGAATAGAATCATAAATTGAGGATGTATCCTGATCAAGCCCATTTAAATGAGACAC
>NC_047651.1:2277184-2373016 GCF_902201215.1 Prunus dulcis
TTTTGGTATGTGGCAATGTGAAGTTATGGATGTGTTGTATCAACAAGAGTTGGATATGGTTATGGAGGATAAACCAGAAGATATTGATGACAAGCAGTGGACTCGAATTAATCTCCATGCTTGTGCCACTATTCGATCGTTCCTTGATAAGGAGTTGAAATACCCGTATATGAAGGAAACTTCTGCTAAGAAGTTATGGATGAAATTGGAGGAGAAGTATATGACCAAGAGCGCAAAAAATCGGCTCTTCTTGAAGAAACGACTCTTCCGATTTCAATATCGTTCAGGTATTTCTATGCATGAACACCTCAATGATTATAATAAAATACTTGCTGATTTAGCAAACCTTGATGTGATAATTCCTGGCGAGGATAAGGCACTATGTTTGTTAAATTCATTGCCTGATGATTATGATCATTTGACAACTACTTTGTTGTATGGAAAATCCGAGGTGAAACTGGATGAGGTGTCTGCGGCATTGGTGAATCATGAGTGTCGTAAAAAAGAACAGAAGACTCAAAATTCACAAACCGAGGCACTCGTTGCAAGGGGTCGAACAGAGGAAAGAAAATCTGGGAAGCGGGGAAAATCTCGTTCAAAGTCACGAGGGAAGGTTCCTGCTAAAGATGAATGTGCCTTTTGTCGCCAAAAGGGTCATTGGAAGAAAGACTGCCCCAAATTGAAGAACAAGGAGAAGGAGAAAGCGGGTTCTGAAGCAAATGTTGCAAAATCTGGAGATGAAGATTTCGAGTTTGCTTTGGCTAGTTCATCTGCTGATTGTCACTCAACTGAGTGGATTTTGGATTCAGGTTGCACCTATCATATGTGTCCTATTCGGGAATGGTTTTCTAGCTTCGAGGAGCTGGATGATGGAGTTGTTTTGATGGGCAATAATAATGCCTGCAAAACACAAGGGATAGGCAAAATCTGTTTGAAGATGCATGATGGAACAGTCAGAGAATTGAGTGATGTTCGGTATGTTTCGGATATGAAGAAGAATCTCATCTCATTGGGCGCTTTGGAATCCAAGGGTCTCAAGATCACCATGGAGGGTGGAGTTCTTAAAGCTGTGCATGGGGCACTGGTGGTGATGAAAGGTACAAAACGAAATAACTTGTATTTCTTGCAGGGTAGTACAGTTATTGGTGGAGCAGCTGTCACCGAAGCTGCTGACGCAGATAGCACAGACACCACAAGGTTATGACATATGCGTCTTGGACATGCTGGTGAAAAAGCGTTGCAAGGATTGGTGAAGCAAGGCTTATTGAAAGGTGCAAAGGCATGCAAATTGGAATTCTGTGAACACTGTGTGCTGGGTAAGCAAACTAGAGTGAAATTTGGCACTGCTATTCACCACACTAAAGGCATTCTAGATTATGTTCACATTGATGTTTGGGGACCTTCCAAGAATGCATCTTGGGGAGGTAGCCATTATTTTGTCTCCTTTGTTGATGACTTCTCTAGAAGAATATGGGTGTACACCATGAAGCGTAAAGATGAAGTCTTGAAGATATTCCTGAAGTGGAAAAAGATGATTGAAATGCAAAGCGGTCGAAAGATCAAGACTCTCAGATCAGACAATGGTGGTGAATATAAGTCTGATCCTTTCTTGAAAGTTTGTCAAGATGAGGGTATTGTGAGGCACTTCACGGTTAGGGAGACACCGCAACAGAATGGGGTGGTGGAGCGCATGAACCGTACTTTGCTTGAGAAAGTTCGGTGTATGTTGTCTAATGCTGGTTTAGGCAAGGCGTTTTGGGCTGAGGCGATTACTTATGCAAGCCATCTCATTAATCGGTTGCCTGCTGCTGCGAATGAGGGCAAAACGCCCATGGAGGTATGGTCTAGTAAACCTTGTACTGATTACAAGTATTTACACATATTTGGTTGTCTTGCTTACTATCATGTCAGGGAAAGCAAGTTAGATCCAAGAGCAAAGAAGGCTCTATTTATGGGATTTAGCACTGGCGTGAAGGGATACCGACTTTGGTGTCGAGATGAGAAGAAAATTGTTGTAAGCAGAGATGTGACTTTTGATGAGGCTGCTATGGTAAATCAGAACAAGCATGAAGGTGAAATTGAAGCAACTAAGACCATGAGTAGTTCAAAGCAGGTGGAGTTACTGAAAACTCCAGTTGTTCCAGTAAGGTCTGATATTACAGACACTAGTCCTACAGTTGATTCTGATGAAGAGGACGAGGATGATGAAGAGGAGGCACCTACCCAAGAGCCTCCACAGCAACAAGATTCTATTGCAATCAGAAGATCGAGAAGGAAGATTCGAAAGCCTGCTCGGTTTACTGATATTGTGGCATATGCACTTCCCGTTATTGAAGATGATATTCCATCCGCCTACAAAGAAGCTGTCAGAAGTTCAGAGGGCGTGGAGTGGAAGAAATCTATGGATGAGGAGATGAAGTCTCTTCATAAAAATGAGACTTGGGAGCTGGTTCAGTTACCAAAAGGGAAGAAAGCAATTGGTTGCAAATGGGTTTATGCCAAGAAGATGGAATCTTTGGGAAAGGACAATGTGAGATTCAAAGCCAGATTAGTAGCTAAAGGATATGCTAAGAAGGAAGGCATTGACTACAATGAGGTATTTTCTCCTGTAGTAAAACATTCCTCTATTCGTATTTTGTTGGCTTTTGTTGCACAGTTTGACCTTGAGTTGGCTCAACTTGATGTCAAGACTGCATTCTTACATGGTGATTTGGAGGAAGAAATTTATATGTCTCAGCCAGAAGGTTTTAAGGTTGCTGGAAAAGAAAATTGGGTTTGCAAATTGCAAAAATCATTGTACGGCTTGAAGCAGTCTCAAAGACAATGGTATAAGCGATTTGATCGGTTTATGATCGGGCAGAAGTACACAAGAAGTCATTATGACCATTGTGTATACTTTCGCAAACTACAAGATGGAACCTTCATCTATCTGCTTTTATATGTTGATGATATGCTTATAGCATGTAAAAGCAAAGTGGAGATTGAAAGGTTGAAGACTCAACTGAGTAATGAATTTGAGATGAAGGACTTAGGAGAAGCTCGGAAGATACTTGGTATGGAAATTGAAAGAGATAGAGCGAAGGGCAAGATTAGTCTGTGTCAAAAGCAGTATTTGAAGAAGGTACTACAGCGTTTCGGGATGAATGAAAATTCAAAACCGGTTAGTACACCTCTTGCCCCTCATTTCAAACTTAGTGCTTCTATGTCTCCTAAAACTGGTGAAGAGAGTCATTACATGGCTCAAATTCCATATGCAAGTGTTGTTGGTAGTTTGATGTATGCTATGGTGTGTACGAGGCCTGATATTTCACAAGCTGTTAGTATTGTCAGTAGATATATGCATAATCCAGGAAAAGGGCATTGGCAAGCTGTGAAATGGATTCTACGGTATATTCTGGGTACTGTGGATGTTGGTTTATTGTTTCAGCATGATAAAGTTCCTGGTCAATGTGTTGTTGGATATGTGGATTCTGATTACGCAGGTGATTTGGACAAGCGTAGGTCCACTACAGGTTTTGTATTCACTATTGCTGGAGGTCCAGTGAGTTGGAGGTCGATTCTGCAATCTACAGTTGCTTTGTCGACTACGGAGGCTGAATACATGGCGGTAACAGAAGCTATAAAGGAAGCCATCTGGCTTCAAGGATTGCTTGATGACTTGGGGGTTGAACAAGACCATGTGGATGTTCATTGTGACAGTCAGAGTGCTATTTATTTAGCAAAGAATCAAGTTCATCATGCACGTACAAAACACATTGACGTGAGGTTCCATTTTGTTCGTGAGATTATTGAAGAGGGAGATATTCTTCTTCAGAAGATTGGGACCGCTGAGAATCCTGCGGATATGTTGACAAAGCCAGTTTCGTTGCTCAAGTTTAAGCATTGCTTAGACTTAATTGGCATTTGTAAAGTTTGTTGATTGCCCCATGGGGGATTGGGAGACGACCATTGAGAGTGTTGCTTCGAGGTTTTGAGCCAAGGTGGAGATTGTTGATGATTGGCTCAAAAATAGTCAAAAGCAAAACTGCTTTCGGCTTGATTGGCTCAAAAATAGTCAAAAGCAAAACTGCTTTCGGTGCTTTCGGCTAGCAGACAAATTGGAGACAAATTAATGGCTAGCATTGATGGCTTACTTTTACCTTTTGACTTGTGTGTTTTGCTTTTGCCGTTGGGTGGTTGAAGAGCAAATGTTTGGCTTATAAAAGGGAACATGCATTTGGGAAAAAATAAAAGAGCGGAAAGCACCGAGAGTTGATGAGAGAAGAAAGAAGTTGGGAGAGAGAAAAATAATAGTTTGGGCAACTAAGTTTTTGTTGCTACTGTTGGTTATTTTTCCCTCTCTAAATTGTACTCAATTTGTATCCCCTTTATATTCTTGAGTGTGTGAGCTTGGGTATATATTTGGGGCTTGGGTTTTTTGAGTGGTTAAACACTATTGTATTCTCTCATTGATTATAGTGGAATACTCCGTCGTCTCCAAACTGGATGTAGGCAATTGCCGAACCAGGATAAATCTTGGTGTTGTTCTTGTTGTTTATTTTGTTCAATTTTTCTCCTGCCTGTTGTTATTTATTTTTCACTCACAGTTGGTTGACGCTTCCGCACAACAACCTGATGGTTCCCTATTAGGAAAGCTCAAGAGGAACCTACTAACGATTCATGCAGTTCTCAATCATGCTGAGGAGAAGCAAATCAAAGACTTACATGTCAAAGCCTGGATTGAGGAGGTCAGAGTTGCAGCTTATGATGCTGAGGACATTGTGGCTGAGATCGCCAATGATGCTCTTGAATCACAAAACAGCAACAACAAGGTATTGAACTTTGTCTGTGACTCTTTCAATACAAATGAAATAGTCAAGGAAAAGCTGGACTTTAAGATGAAAGACATTGGTAATGCTCTTAATCCCTTTCGGGAACGTGTTGAGCCAAAAATGAAAAAGATCATAGAAAGACTAGATGAAATTGCAAAACAAAAAGATATTCTTCGTTTGAGAGAAGATGTTGGTGGGGTATCATTCGGGGTTGATAAATTGCCAACAACCCCAATGGTTAATGAATCTCATGTTTATGGCAGACTCAGATGCACCGATACGTCAGTTTGGAGGGGTATGTTCGTATCGGATACTGCTCCGATATGATACGGTCCCGATACGGCATCGATACGTCTGGGGGTAAAAACGAAAATATTTGCAGACTTTGGGGGTGATTTTGAAAGTTTCTAAACATTTGGGGTTAATTTTTGCTTTGTTTATGGAGATTTGAATGAAGTTATGTGTTTTGTTAATGTTTTGAAATTATTATTGGTGAAATATCAATTTTCAAATTTTCTAGTTATATTATTTTTAAATATATATTATTTTAATCGCCGTATCGGTGCCGTACCCGTATCCTATTTTTTGGATATTTGCCGTATCGGCGTATCGTACCTTATCGTATCGCCGTACCCGTATCCGTATCGGTGCAACATAGATGGCAGAGAGTTTGATAAGGAGGAGATAATTAAGTTGCTGGATTTGCGCAAAGAAAATGATGATGAGGTTTCCATAATTCCAATTGTCGGCATGGGAGGTATTGGAAATGTGAGAATGTGAAGGTAAAAAGTCCCACATTGGAAAGTTAAGAAACCTAGCAAGGACTTATAAGGAGTTGAGTTACTCTTTTCATTGCCAATTGGTTTTGGGGTGGAACCTCAACTTCCTTCATGGTATCAGAGCGGGTTAGCCCACGTGTAAAAGCCCAACGGCCACACGTGCTCCACGTCACCCAATATGTGTTGTCCACGTGTTAGGCTTGAAAATTCGCCACACGTGCGGGGGCATGTGAGAATGTGAAGGTAAAGAATCCCACATTGGAAAGTTGAGAAACCTAGCAAGGGCTTATAAGGAGTTGGGTTACTCCCCCCATTGCCAATTGGTGTTGGGGTGGAACCTCAACTTCCTTCATGGTATCAGAGCAGGTTATCCCACGTGTGAAAGCCCAACAGCCACATGTGCTCCACGTCACCCAATATGTGTTGTCCACGTGTTAGGCTTGAAAATTCGCCACACGTGCGGGGGCGTGTGAGAATGTGAAGGTAAAAAGTCCCACATTGGAAAGTTAAGAAACCTAGCAAGGGCTTATAAGGAGTTGAGTTACTCCTTTCATTGCCAATTGGTTTTGAGGTGGAACCTCAACTTCCTTCAGGAAAGACAACACTTGCTCAAATTGTGCACAATGATGACACTGTGGCTACGCATTTTAATTTGAAAGCGTGGGCTTCTGTATCTGATTTATTTGATGTCGTCAGGATAACAAAAACACTTGTTGAGTCTGCCACAAAGAAAACTTTGAGCACAAACAATCTGGAATTAATTCAAGAAGAACTGAAAGGATTATTGAACAAAAGGAAATTTCTGCTGGTTTTGGATGATGTCTGGAATGAGAAGTATGAAAGTTGGGACGAGTTACGAGTACCTTTCACAGTTGGTGCTACAGGGAGTAGAATTATAATCACAACACGCTCTCAAAAAGTTGCATCACTTGTGGGCACTGTTCTACCTTACCATTTGAAGGCACTGTCGGAAAATGATTGTCCGTCATTATTTGAACAAATTGTGTTTGAAAACAGGAATTTAGATGCCTATCCAAACTTGAAAGCGATTGGCAAGAAAATAGTAGAGAAGTGTAAAGGGTTGCCTTTGGCAGCAAAGGCACTTGGGGGTCTCCTGCGCGCTGAACCTCAACCGGATGAGAGTTTTTGGAATGACATCTTGAATAGCAAAATTTGGGAACTGCCAGACAACAACATTCTACCAGCTCTAAGGTTAAGCTACTATCACCTCCCCGGGATTTTGAAGCGATGCTTTGCATATTGCTCAATGTTTCCTAAGGACTATGAATATGACAGAGAGATGCTATTCATATTATGGATGGCAGAGGGTTTTGTGCAGGAGCCGGAGGGAAATAAAAGAATTGAAGATGTAGCTGGAAAGTATGTTTCTGAATTATTATCAAGGTCCTTCTTCCAACAATGCATCAATGACAAGTCACGATTTATGATGCATGATCTCATCCACGATCTAGCTCAATCTGTTTCTGGAAAAACATTTTTCAGGTTGGAGGAAAATGCAGAGAATAATATCGAGCCCACAAAAACCCGTCACTTATCATACATTCGTAAACTTGAAGATGTATTTCAGAAATTTGAGCCATTCAGCAAAGTTGAGTCTTTGCGAACCTTTCTACCGTTAGACCCATTGCAAGGGTTCAACCTGAGCAGCTTAACCCCCAAGGTTCCTCGTGATATGATGCCAAAACTTAGATTCTTGCGTGTGCTATCCTTTAGTGGTTATCTCATAGCTAAGTTGCCAGATTCAATTGGCAACTTGAAACATCTTAGGTACCTCAATCTATCTTATTGTGAAATAAAAGAGTTGCCTGAGTCAACAAGCAACCTATACAATTTGCAGACATTGATATTATTTCGATGCGTATCTCTTACCACGCTGCCTACAGATATGGGAAACCTAAGGAATTTACGGCATCTCAATATTCTAGGAACTAGGCTGAAGAGTATGCCTCTGAGAATGGGAAGATTGATTAACCTTCAAACACTCTCAGATTTTGTTGTGGGGAAGCACATCGGATCAGGGATAGCAGAGTTAAAAGACTTGTCACATCTTCGAGGTTCACTTTCCATTTCTGGTTTGCATGAAGTCAGTGTTGGGGATGCAGTTCGGGCGAAAATGCATCTTAAGCAACACCTTGATGAACTAATTATGGAATGGAGCAGTGATAATGATTCGCGAAATGAACAAATTGAGACGGATGTGTTGGATGCATTACAGCCTCATGAAAACCTGAGTAAACTCACCATTAGCTACTATGGTGGTAGAAAATTTCCAAGTTGGATGTCTGATCCTATATTCACTGGCATGGTACACCTGCATCTCAAAGGTTGCGCGAAATGCACATCTTTGCCATCCCTTGGCCAACTGCCTTCTCTTAAAGATCTTGTAATTGAAGCAATGGATGGAATAAATCATGTTGGGCTTGATTTTTATGGGGATGGTGATGCTTCCACAATTCCTTTTCCGTCTTTGGAAACTTTGAAATTTGAGAACATGAAAGAGTGGGAGGAATGGTCATCTTTAGAAGATGGAAGACTTCAAGGAATTCCTGGCCTTCGCGAGCTTTCTGTATTCAGATGTCCGAAGTTAAGAAAGATTTCTCATGGATTTGCTTCCCTGAAAAAACTGCACATCAAGTATTGTGGGGCTTTGACTAGTTTTTCTCATCATCCTGAACTTGGAAACTTAGAACCTGTACAATTCTGCAGCCTTCAACAGCTTGTTCTTGTAGGTTGCAAAGAGCTTGAAGATCTTCCTGTTACCCTTCCTTCATTGGAAGGTCTTGTGATAGATGGTTGCGAAAAATTGGCTGCACTTCCAAGGCTAATGGGACTTTGTACATTGTCCGTGTTAGATTCTAATGCTGAATTACTGGGATGTATGAATGAACTAACCTCACTGAGCTCTCTGCGCCTGAATCATATTTCACATGTCAAGTCACTGCCTGAGGGCTTTATACGACATTCCACAAAGCTTGAAGAATTGAGTCTTGATAGCTTTTCTGAACTTTTTCAGTTGTCAAATGAGCAAGTTGGACTGACAGATCTTGCATCCCTCCAACGCTTGACAATCTCCAATTGTCCTCAATTTGTTGCTTTTCCCAATGAAGCTGATAAGCTGCCTCCTATGCTTAACTATTTGAGTTTAAAACATTTTGAGAGCCTATTGAAGTTTCCAGATGAGCTTTACAAACTTAATTTTCTTACAGAGTTGAGGATTGAATGGTGTCCAAAGATTGAATCATTTCCAGATACAGGGTTTCCCTCCATGCTTAAGCGCCTTGTAATCGGTGAGTGTGGTGGTCTTAAGAGCCTTCCGAAGGAGGTGTTACACAACAACAATTGTCTTGAGTATTTGGACATACATAAATGTTCCTCTTTGATATCATTTCTTGAGGAAGGAAACTTGCCTACTACTCTGAAACATATGAAAGTTTACTACTGCAAAATTCTGACATCACTGCCTGGGGGTTTAATGATCAAAGGCAACATGACTCTTCAGATTTTGGAGATAGACAACTGCCCCTCTCTCATATCCTTCCCAAGCGGTGAACTACCCACAACACTAGAGCGTCTTGAGATTGGTGATTGCTCTAAACTCCAGACCTTACCATTCAACCTTGTCAACCTCGTAAATCTTGAGACCTTGGAAGTAATTAGATGCCCCCTTCTTGAGCATTTTCCAATGGGTGGGTTGCCAACCAACATGAAGACAGTTAGAATTTCTGAATGTGAGAAGCTCAAGTCCCTACCTGAGTTTATTTACAAACTCAAGCGGCTTCAAAGGTTGGAGATATCTTTTTGTCCGAGTCTCATATCCTTGCCAAAGTCGGGACTGCCCACCAATTTAAGATTACTGACAGTTACAGATTGTGAAATGCTTAATCCCGTAGATGAGTGGAAACTTCACAAACTCAAATCTCTTCATGATCTCATTTTCGGTGGATTTCCTGGCCTTGTGTCGTTTTCAAATGAGTATCTTCTTCCACACAGTCTAACCTCTCTTGTTGTCCAAAGACTCCCTGATCTTGAATCCATATCGGAGGCGCTCCAGAATCTCACCTCACTTCAAAAATTGGTTATTAGTGAGTGTGATAAGCTCCAATCTTTGCCAATGAATGGGCTGCCAGCTACGCTTGGTGACCTATCTATTCGTTATTGTCATCTTCTTCAACGTCGGTGTGAGCGGGACAAAGGAGAGGATTGGTCCAAGATTGAAAACATCCCCTTTGTACATTTGACGTAGTTTTGTGAGTTGTGCTTTCTGATTCCCTGTAAAAGTGGCATTTCATATATTTTCGTTCCCTGTAAGATGGCATTCATATTTTAGCATAGCTTTACACATCCTGTGAGCCCTTTATTCTCCATCCAGTTATGAGTTGTAAACAACCCATGATTTACACCAACTGGAGCCCTAAAATATATATATATATATATATATATATATGGAGGCTTTTTAAGCAGCTGCTTCTTACTACCCTCAACTTCTTTGCACCCCTGCATCCATGATTTAAAATTGCATCAAATAAAAGTATTAAACTCAGGGATGTGCATGGATGTGTGTGACTGCCAGAGGATCCGCAGCCTATATTCTCTGCTATGTGGACAGTTGCAGTTGCAGCCAAGAAGCCCTTAATATGCTACATGATTACAAAGACATAATTCAACTGACTTCTATCTCTTTCCATATTCAGGATTAAATATTATAAAAATCTTGTGAGTTTGAGATCATAACCCATAATCTGTCCCTTTAAGGACCTTGATATTTTTCACCAAAATACCTTAAAACGATTGTAATTGTAATTGTAGAGAAAAGATTTTTACTAAACGTAAAAATGAAGTGATGTATTACAAATTTATTTATAGGTTAAAATTGCGCACATAAATAGTTCAAATGGTATTTGTGGACATTATCACAAGTGTAGGGGTAACTACTTTTAACCACTTGAACTAGAAACACTTTCTCTTTAGATGTTCTTTTTTATCCCTTCAATTTTATATTGCACGCCATAGTTGTTTTTACTATGAATAGACAGAGGTACCACTTGTGCCATGTTAGTGGCGCTTTGAGATATTGGAAGAGACAAGAGAGTGGGGAGTGATAGATAAGGGTGATCGGCGGTTTGACGGACTCTTGGTTGTTGGGACGGGTTGGGCGTTGCAGGGCTGGGGAATGCTGAGGATGACAGAGGAGGATGCCGGAAGAGATGACGAAAGAGGAAAGGAGTATTTAGTTTAATCTTCTGCTTTTTTAATTCAATTTTAAATTTTTATTAATAATTTATTTCACCTAAGAAAATAATGTGAATCCCATATGTGTCACATCATGACTGAAACAGATTTTCTAACAATCAATCTAACTGCAAAACTTCAAGTACTACTTTTGAACACACCAAGTATGGTACTTCAAATTGAAAACACGATCCTTCAAATAGCTCAAGTAAGGAAAGGATGAGGTGCCTGTTAGGGGCAAGCACAATCCTGATTGGAATGGTTTTACCAAAAAAACATATGCAAAATTAATTACAATAGAATGGTTTTGGTTTGGTTCAATTTTGATAAAATTAATGAGGAAACCAAACTAAATCAAACCAATTATGGAAGATTATATTTAGTTTGGTTTGGTCCTAAACCCAATCCTTTCTTCTTCTACATTTCTTTAATTTTATTAGTCCAACTACAACAACAACAAAAAATCATAACTTGCTACATAGTTTTCATTTTCTAGTATATAAAACTATCCTAAAATTCAACATTAAGTCAAACTTGACGTCAATAACTACTTTAGTTACAAATTCAAATATCAATAACTTCAAACCTTAAATCCAAAATTTTTATATAGTTATTATCTAATGAGAAGATTACACGTAAAATAAAATAAATATTCATGTGGACAGTCTCGTTCCGTTTGAATTGGTTTGCAAAATCCAAAAATCACAGTCGAGTCAAGCTATTCAGTTTACTTCAGTTTGGCTTTTTATCACAAAACGTTCTTCATGTTTGCGAAACTATCATATTACATCCTTAAAGTTTTTTTGTATCACTTATGGTCCCTAACGTTAATATAAGTGCTCTTAAATAGTCCTTCTGTCAAAAAAACTGTTAAATTCAAGGATATAATCGTCAAATCAATTCAAAATTATAATATATATATATATTATTTCCTTCCTCATGTCTTTTTCTCTCTTTTTGTTTTTTTTATCTTTCTCTTCTTCTGCTGTCTCCAATTCTCTCTCTTTTTCTTCCTCTAGCCGATTCTTCTTCCTCTTTTAAATTTCTTTTTTTCTTCCTCTGTTTTTCTGTTTTTCTTCTTCTTCTTTCTCTCTTTCTTTTCTTCTTCTTCTTTCTTTCTGCCAGATTCCTTATCTCTGAGATTTGAGACAAGCCCTGAAAGAATATGGAATTCTGTGTTTGTATATCAATATCAATGAGACTATATTGTACAAGCTTTATACAGATTGCAAAGGCTATTCTAAGTAAATAGGAAATCTATTCTAAGTAAGTCAATCACAATAGCTGTGATTGACTCAATCTTATCTAATCACTAGGATTGTGCTAATTACAATAGTTGACCAATTTCTTTCCTACACTCCCCCTCAAGTTGGAGTGTGAATGTCTATTACACCCAACTTGCCAAGATGGGATTGGAACAAGGGTGCAGGCAGCGGCTTAGTGAAGATATCAGCAACTTGATGTTTTGTTTGCACATGAGCTGTCTGAATTTCTCCATTTTGAATTCTCTCCCGAACAGTATGGCAATCCAATTCGATGTGCTTGGTCCGTTCATGATAAACTGGGTTGGCTGTAATGTAGAGTGCTGCCTTGTTGTCACAAAGTAAGGTGGCGGGTTGGCGATGCTCCACTTGTAGGTCCTGTAAGAGGTATCGCAACCAAGTAAGTTCACAGGTGGTAGCTGCCATGGAGCGGTACTCAGCTTCTGCAGACGACCTTGAGACAGTAACCTGCTTCTTGCTTTTCCAGGATATGAGTGACCTGCCAAGAAAGATACAATATCCGGTAACCGAGCGCCTTGTAAAAGGACATCGTGCCCAATCCGCATCACAATATGCAGTCAAGTGTAGTGGCCCATTCGAAGAGAATAATAACCCTTGGCCAGGAGCTCCTTTAAGGTAGTGAAGAAGCCGATGTGCTGTGTCAAAATGGTGCTTCCGAGGCTCATGCATAAACTGACTAAGTGTATTTACTGCATATGTGATTTCTGGTCTTGTTATTGTCAGATAGATTAATCTGCCAATAAGTCTGCGATAGCGAGTAGGGTCTTTAAGAGGGTCACTTCCAGTAGGCATGAGGGAAACATTGGCTTCCATAGGAATTTTTTCAGGCTTAGCACCAAGTAGGCCCGCATCTTCCAAGATATCTAGTGTATACTTCCGTTGACAAAAAGAAATGCCAGACTTGGACCGTGCAATTTCAACTCCAAGGAAGTACTTTAAAGGTCCAAGGTCTTTGATTTTGAAACAGGTGCCGAGAAAATGTTTAAGGTCTCGTATGGCATCATCATTATTTCCAGTGATTATCATATCATCAACATATAACAATATAGTAGTGAAAGATTTACCACGTGTTTGTGTAAACATAGAATAATCTGCTTTGGATTGAAAGAAACCAATATTCTGTATAGCAGATGAAAACTTACGAAACCAACTTCGAGACGCCTGTTTGAGACCATATAAGGATTTGTGAAGACGACACACAGTGTGCTCCCCCTGTCGTCGATACCCCGGTGGTGGAAGCATGTAGACTTCTTCATGAAGGTCGCCATGAAGAAAAGCATTGTGCACGTCCATATGATGAAGTGGCCAATTGCGGACAGAAGCAATGGTGAGAAGACATCGGACGGTGATAAGCTTAGCAACAGGAGCAAACGTCTCAGTATAATCAATGCCTTCACGTTGGGTGAATCCTTTGGCGACCAAGCGAGCTTTGTATCTCTCAATAGAACCATCAGAATTGTATTTAATTTTGAAAACCCATTTGCATCCGATCGGACGATGACCAGCTGGCAATGGAACTAAGGACCAAGTGTTGTTCTCCTCCAGAGCTGTAATTTCAGAATTCATGGCTTCAACCCAGTGTGGGTGATGTCGTGCCTCCTCATAGGTGTTGGGTTCAACCAATTGAGAGATATTGTTGACAAAAATTCTATGATGCTCAGAAAAATTGGAGTGAGAGACATACCGAGTGATGGGGTAGCGAGTGCCAGACGTGATTGGGGAAGGAGCGCCAGGAGCAAGCAGGGCAGCATGGTGAGCGTGGTAATCTTTGAAGTGGGAAGGAGGTTTGGTAGTGCGGGTGGATTTGCGAATAGGAGGGGGGTGGGTGTCGATGGAAGGTGATGAGGGAATAGTGGGAAGATCTGGTATGATAGGCGGAGACGAAGCTGATGGGTCAAGGGATGAAGGAGGGGCGGCATCTAATGCCACGGGAGAGGGATGTAGGTAAGGAGTGGGCGAATCAGAGATGGTGTGGTCTTGGGTTACCTGGGTCTGTGGATCATGGGCTGGATGGGGATTGTGGGCCAGATGGGGTTCTGGGAGAGATAATGGGTCATGGGATGGAGTGGGTAGGACAATTGTGTCATCTTGATTTTCGGACGGGGATGTAGAAAATGGGAATATATTTTCGTGAAAAACCACATCTCGAGATGAAAGAAATGTTTGTGCAGTAAGATCATAAAGACGATAACCCTTTTGACCAAGGGGATAACCAAAGAAGACACATCGACGGGCCCGTGCATCAAACTTGTGTTTGGGGAGGAGATTGGTAGCATAACACAAACAACCAAAAACCCGTAAATGAGAATAATCGGGAGATTTTTGGTGCAAGATTTCATATGGGGATTTGTGTTTGAGTAAGGGTGTGGGGAGGCGATTTATGAGATAGCATGCAGTTTGTAAACTTTCCCCCCAAAAACGTAAAGGAATGTTGGCCTGGAAACGGAGTGCCCTGCCCACATTTAAAAGATGTCGATGTTTTCGCTCAACTAGGCCATTTTGTTGGGGTGTATATGGACATGAGTGTTGGAAAATGGTACCTTTGTCTCTAAAAAAGGTTTGGAGAGACAGAAATTCACTCCCATTATCGGAACGCAAGGTTTTGACAGGGAGATTGAATTGGGTTTGAACCCAAGAGAAAAATGATTTTATCACCCCTTGTGTTTCCGATTTAAAATGTAAGAGATGGATCCATGTAAATCGAGTAAAATCATCCACAAGAGTTAGAAAATATCGTGCGCCAGTGTGAGTGGGAATTTTGTGTGGCCCCCAAATGTCACAATGAATTAAATCAAAAGGTGCATTGGATGACATTGAAGTAGATGGAGAAAAAAATAAGCGAGTTTGCTTTGCTAAAGGACAAATATCACAAACATGATGTGGATCACAGACAATTTCTGGAATTTTATTGGAAAGGAATTGAGTAGGTGCATTGGATGGGTGCCCCAGACGTTGGTGCCAAAGGTGGGAGGTGTGGTGAACATGATGAGCTAAATGTGGATTTTGGGTAGCTTTGAGGTAGTAGAGCCCATTAAAATGCTTGCCCAGGCCAATCGTCCTCCCCGTGTTCACGTCCTGCACAGCACAAAACTTAGCAAAGAAAATCACAATACATTTCAACCCTCGTGTCAATTTGCTCACAGATAATAAGTTCACATTGAATTGTGGTACGTGAAGAACACCATCAAGTGTTAAGGCTTCAGACAATTTAATGGACCCAATACTTTTGATTTCTGCTTTTCCTCCATTGGGTAAACCAACAAAATCATGTTGAGTATTGATTGTGTTGTGTGTAGGTGCAAAACATGAAATATGATCTGAGGCTCCACTGTCCATTATCCAATATATATTTGAATGTGGGTCATGCTGTGAAAGATTGCAGGTGGATGTAACAATACCTGTTGCATTTGCAAGTGGAAAATTACCCGGTCGGTTATGCAAAAGAGCGATCAATTGATTGTATTCTTCGATGGTGAAAGTTGGGCTTCCGTTGGATTTGCTGTCATGCTCTGGAATTGGATCCTTTTCGGCAGTGTAGGCAGCAGGCCTTTTGTTTTTGGGCTTGACATTCTTGCCATGCAATTTGTGACCCACAGGAAAACCATTGAGATAATAACAATTGTCAACTGTGTGAGTGTCTCCATCACAATAAGAACACGTCAGGGACCTCTTTGAGTAGGAGCCGTGCTTGCCATCCCCAGCACTAGGGGGTTTCACCGCTGCTGAGTTGCCGGAGCTTGTGCGGCCCTTGGTGGTTGTATAGCGACCGGTTTGCATAGCATGGGATCCGATTTGACGGTTTGCCACGTCCATCTGCCGCTCGTGTTGGAGGATCAAGCCATGAACGCGACGTGTGTCGGGGATCGGTGACATCATCAGAATCGACCCACGCACAGTTGAATAAGGTTCGTTAAGACCCATTAAAAATTGCATAACTTTCTCCTTCTCTTCTCTTAAGGCACGTGTTTTGGAACCCTCGCAATTGCAGATGATGGGTTCATGATAGGAATCTAATTCATCCCATAGGGCCTTGAGTTTGGTGTAATATTCTGAAATCGTAAGGTGCCCTTGTCGATGTTCGGCGATTTCTTGGCTAATTTGGTAAATCCTAGAATCGTTGCTCTGTGAGAACCGGTCCTGAAGATCATTCCACACCATGGATGCGCTGGTGCAGTAAAGCACGCTGCTTGCGATATCGGGATGTAGTGATTGCAGAATCCACGATAACACCATGTCATTGCATCTCTGCCAAATAGCAGATTTGGCATCGGTGCTTGCTGGGGATTTGATGGTTCCGTCAATGAATCCTAGTTTGTTTTTAGCACTCAAGGCAATTCGCATCGAACGGCTCCATTGACCGTAATTATGGCCTTCGAGAGGCTTGGAAACGAGAACAAGGCCGGGTGAGTCTGAATGGTGTAGGTTGAGTGGATCGGATATGTTGATTTCAGATTCGGATGATTTTTTGTCACCCATGTTGGTGATCTGTGTTGGTTGGTTGGTTTGTAGTAGCGGAAGACGTTTGGGCAGAGTCACCAATATTGGTGCTCTGATACCATGAAAGAATATGGAATTCTGTGTTTGTATATCAATATCAATGAGACTATATTGTACAAGCTTTATACAGATTGCAAAGGCTATTCTAAGTAAATAGGAAATCTATTCTAAGTAAGTCAATCACAATAGCTGTGATTGACTCAATCTTATCTAATCACTAGGATTGTGGAAAAAAAAAATGGAACTGTGGAAAGCTTCAAACTACTATCACACACCACCAGCTCAAGTAGAAGTAGAGAGAGAGAGAGAGAGAGAGAGAGAGAGAGAGAGAGAGAGTATTCCAGTGTCTCAGCAGAAGGAAGGTGCAGCAAAAGGAAGGTGCTGATAAGAAGAAGAAAAGAAAGAGAGAACGTAGAAGAAGAAAAACAGAAAAACAGAGGAAGAAAAAGAGAAATATAAAAGAGGAAGAAGAATCAGGGTAGAGGAAGAAAAAGAAAAAGAATTGGAGACAGAAGAAGAAGAGAGATTAAAAAAAAAACGAAAAGAGAGAAAAGAACAGGAGGAAGGAAATAATATATATATATATATATATATATATATATATACAGAGAGCTTCCATTGAGGGATCCCTCAAATAAGTTATTTGAGGGACACCCCTTGTAGGGCCCACTCTGGATTGTATTTCACTAATCCAAACTGTCTATTTTGTAGATACTCATTCAAAGATCATCTCTATAAAAAAATCACTTGAATCCGATATCATTTGACCATTCAATTGAGTTATTGAAATTTTAATACTTTCTTGAAGCACCGTGCTTATTGATTTTGTATGACACAATTGGATGTTGAAATGGTTTCCGATTTGTCTAATTTTTTGTAAGAATAATCTATGAATGAAAACCTAAAACATAGATGGTTTGGATCATTGGAAAAAAAAAAATTGTAGAGTACCCTAAAGGGCATCCCTCAAATAAAATTATTTGAGGGATCCCTCAATAGAATGGGATTATATATATATATATATATATTATTTATTTATTTTTAAATTTTATATTGATTCGACGATTATATCTCTAAATTTAACAATTTTTTTGATAGATGGATTATTTAAGAGCACTTATATTAACGTTAGGGACCATAAGTGATAAAAAAAAAACTTTAAAGATGCAATTTGATAATTTCGCCAACATTCAGTTTAAAGCATTAAAAAAAATTTTAATTGATCAAAAACCAAACTGAACTGGAAATTGTAATTCGAATCGCCTGTTTCATTGGTTCGGCCAAACTAGTGTCTATAATCTAAAGATAACGCTAAAATAAAAAGGCAACGTTGAGTTGACATTTATCCTCAAAAGGACTACAGAAATGAAAAAAATACTCCAGAGATGCTTATTTCATCTTCATTGGTGTAAAATTGGCAGATAGATGAAACCATCCTGGTCGCAGAATCTTACCCTAGAAATCAGGTAACTACGTCATACTTGCTGCGACAAAGATTGCCAGAATTTTCTGCCTCGCAATCTGATAAAAATCATATTCCTGCTTTTCTTATATTCTGCACGAAAGTCAGCTTTTTTGTGTTCTGTTCCATCATATACTTGATGTCTGGATTCTCTTCACTAGTTGTATTGGTCAGTACCATAATTTTGTCTCTGTGATTGATCTAATATCTTTTTATTAATTTCTTTTTTGAATTGCTGAAAAACCCTGCTTTCAGTTTAAACCCTCAACTTCTGAGTGCATGTCGGGTTGTTTCTGCTTATGGGTTCAAATAAGTCGCTTTTAAGAGAGATTTTGGTTCATTAGAACATATGATGGTGTGGGTAATTCATAGATTTTGTTCCGAGTGCTGTGCTGCTGTGCATGTGTTCTTGAATTATATTTAATTTGATTGTAGTCAAGCCCTCATATATTTTTTAGTAAGAATTGTGTGGTTTGGTTCGATTATGCATGAAGTTCTTACAAATTGCATAAAGTTTGTAGCTTTATGGTAATTGACCAATAAACAGAAATTTGGTATTTTACAGCTACGCTCTTTCTTACTTTCTTTGGCTCCACATAGTTCTTATTTTAAGTAATCAAAGAAAACATGGATGATGGGGTGGTAGAGATTTCAGACCATGCTGTAGATACATTTGTTGATGAATTTCTGAAGAATACCCGGACTTGCAGTCAAACTCACACTTGTAACCCACCTGGCCCTGATGCTGCACACACATACTTGCTACCACACCCATACCCAAGTTCTTCCGTCGGAAGATGATGATGGTGCTAAGAATAAAGAGCATTCCGTTCCCAGACCACGAATAAGAAGGCCTTCCAGAAATAGAGAAGCAGTTCGAAAGTACAAGTAGAAAAAGAAGGCGCATACAGCTTACTTAGAAGAGGAAGTAAAGAAATTGAGGCTGTTGAACCAGCAACTTGTTAGAAAATACAGGGGCAGGCAATTCTTGAAACATAGTTTTTAAGGCTCAGAAGCTTGTTTCTGGACCTTAGAGGAAAGATTGATCATGAGTTGGGTGCTTTCCCCTTCCAAAATCAGTGTAAGACTTCTTCTGTTCTAACGGAAGGTGATTGTAATCCACAGTTTACTGTTCGGGCAGTTGGACTTTGTTGTCAAACAGATTTACCATGCTTCTGTTCACCTGTTGGGTCATCAATGCAGGCTAGTATCGGCACAAGCGCGAAAGCAATGGTGCCATTAGGAGGAAATTGTCAGCCTGCAGTAATTGATTGCCAAGCAAATACAAATGAGATGGTTAGTGCAGTACAAAACTCTACAAATAGTAGAAACCTTTGTATCGTTGGCAACAGAAGCTGAGTAAATATAGCATGTAAGTTTCTTCTATACCAGAGCAAATATTTTTATACTACTACCTATTGCTATAACATATTTTAAGAGTAATAGATTAATATAGTATTTAAAATATATGAGTGCTATTTTGATGTCCATATTTAAAATCCTTTACGGTGATACGAATTTAGGTCAATAAAGTAGCATACTTGTTGATAATGTTTGTAGTTTTGGTTTCTCTGAATAACTTATATCATATCCATCGTGTATATAAGACTTCCTCTCTTTGTTTCTTGATCTATGTTTAAAGAACTTTTGTTGATGAAAGTTCTTTTAGTCAATAACTTTCAGAACATGAAGTGACATGGAACTCAATCACTAATGAGGATAATGTCATCCTAGGATCAACTGCGATGTAGAAAGAAAACCATTTGCATCGAAAATGAGTCGTGTATCTTTGGCAAACTAAGTTTTCTTTTGAAGTTCTTAATGCATGCAGTGTTCCTACTGAATTATTAAATTGGGACTAGTTGATGGAATGTTACAACAGAGAAAGCTGATGATGGCTACATCAATTTTTTGCAACTTTCCCCCAAGATGGAGATAAAGATCAAGTTATAAATGAACAAAACTTTTCACCTCTGCATGTTCGTCATTTCTGAATCTCGAGTCAAAATCTCAGTCTATTTCAATGGAACTGTTTCTCATTTCAGCATACAAACACCATTTCCTCATCCAAAATGAAAAGATGTCATCAAACTCGTCTGGTGCCCTTTCCATGATGTTGCTAGTTTCCGTAATTCTCTGAGCTGTATAAAATTTGTAAGTTGCTTTGAAATCTTAGAAGGTCTCAACAAGGAATGGTATTGCATCAGCTTTGCCATTAGCTTCAATGAAGTTATTGACGAAAGCAGAGCATGCTTGATGAAACTAGCTATCTTGTGAAAGAACAAAAGGAATAATAGAATAAAAGGAAAAGAGAAACTCATGCTTCGAAACTGTAAATGCAATAAGAACTATTTTTAATGTTTAAAAAAAACAATAAAGAACTATTTTTCTTATCAAGAAGCTCAATAAAGAAACTGGGCCAGAAATCCTCTCGTCGTGATGGCAGCGTGACTCTGTTTTCGTGGAAGAAAGCTATGCGAAATTACAAAAATAATCCTTGTAATATGAATATTTTTGTAATTCGATAAGTTTCTAATTTTGACACATATACAAAGATATAAGAGATATTTAGTGATATATCCATTTTTAGCACTAATATTGTAAATAAATCATACACAATTGAATTTCTATAAACAAACCCAAAAAAAACTCAAAAAATGACAACTGCCATTATTGAATTTAATATTAAATTACTTTGATGTCCTATTGAGTGTTTTGGATATTTTTATGAGATTTTGGAGTTGGGCTTATTTTAAGAAATTGATGTCAATTTTGTAATTTATAATAAGTTAAAAGCTTTTTTGTTATGTTGTAAATGAGTTTTGGGTGTGTTTCTAAAGTCCATTTCATATGGGTTATTTTTATAATTTTGGCCTTTATATTGGGTATAATAATGAATCTCCCAAGATATAATTCATCTGAAACACATATAATGCACATATGTCAAATTATAATTCGCATAAATTTAGTTCTTACCTACTTCTGTCTTCAGAAACACATATACACATGTCAAATTATAATTCGCATGAATTTAGTTATTACCTCCGGTAGAATGAGGCAAATATTTTCCTTTTAGCTCTTTAGTTTGTTTGTCCAAAGATTGCAATACAAGGATATGACCTAAATTATCTTAATCAAATTGATGAAAAGAGAACATGTTGCGGTACAAATTATGTGTTTTTAGATTTTTTGGGTTTTTTGTTTTTTTTTTTTTTTGGTAGTAGATTTTTTGGGTTGTCTCACTTAATTATAGGTAACATGTCACACCAACAATATTTAGTCGTCTTCAATCGACAGTTTGGATATAACATTGAAACCCAAACCCAAAATTTATCTCAAATTTCATATTTGCAACCCTAAGCCCAGTGTTGGGTTGAAATGACGTTAATGTTAACTAAAATTAAATTAGACTCGTGAAAAAGTTTGTAACCCCAAATAAGCTCTAACTCCTCATTGTAAAAGCTCTCATTGTTTACTGCAGTTCCCTTTATTTTTAACTCAAGGTTAATAAGTTCATGTTCTCCAATTAACTATTGTTTTCCAATTAAAGGAGCAAAATTTATAAAATTAAAAGTTTTAATCTACACGAACTAGAAGAAAAACTGAATTTTAGCAACTATTTTTATAATTCGGCCATAAAGCTAACACTCAAACTAAACACAGAAGGATTGAATAATAGAAAATGATATGCTTACTACATTTTATACCACATTGTGTACTGCCTCTTTAATAAAGGTGGATTTCATTCTATTTGTGGGCTCAATCTCTATTAAAGAGGTGGTACACAATGTGGTATAAAAATGTGGTAAGTCTAGTATAATTGTAAATTATATTATATTTCTCCAAGAGGAGGATATATATATAAGTACAAGTTGACTTTTTCTATAAGGAAAAGTAATTAGCTAATTACAAGGAATCCTAACTAGAAAACTATTCTAATTAGGTGACGTGAATACACCAGAAAATCAAGGATCACGGGATCCCTGAACTATGGCTCACGTCAACATTCCTTCTCAAATTGGTGCGTAGATGTCTCATATGCTCAACTTGTCAAGTGAGTCATGAAAAACCTTTGCTAACACCGCATACATTAAGATATCTACCAACTGTTCTTCTTACTTTACAAATATTATATTGATTAGCTTTTCTACCAGCTTCTCCTTGATATAATGCCTATCCACTTCAACAAGCTTAGTTATGTCATGTTGAATTGGATTATTTGCTATCTCTCTCGCAACTTGGTTGTCACAATAAAGCTCCATGACTTTCTTTAGTGGAAAACCAATTTCAAACAAGAGTATTCTTAGCAAAAGAAGCTCACAAACTCCTTGTGCAATGCCCTTGTATTCTGCCTCAGCAAAAGAACGAGCCATTACATTCTACTTCTTACTTCACCATGTAACCAAATTACCCCCAATGAAAGTGAAGTAACCTAATGTAGAACATCTATCTGTTATATTACCTACCTAATCTGCATCTGCATAACCCTTGACAACCAAATGTCCTAGCTTTTTGAATATTAAGCATCGGCCTAGAGCTTTCTTCAAATAACTCAAAATCCTCATAACTGCAGCTAAGTGATGACAGGACCCGATCCAAATTCCGCTTTGGAATTTGAGTCGGACCCTGTGCGTGTCCGACACTTGGCAATTGTCGGGCACAAAAGACATATTTGCCCTTCTAGTTACAAACTTGATTTCAATTTAGCCTTGACTCCTACCGAAAATTCGGCAGAGTCTCCCCTGTAATTTGCTCAATCCTAAAATTTACACCTGTCAAAACGAGCATAAATATCTACACAACCAACTGCCAGCATAATTAAAGATACAATTCACAGTCCAGTTCTCAATCTAGGGCAAATATCATAGCAATTCTAATAGTTTACAGATGAGTTAATCCTTTTACAAAACAAAAGTTCTGTAAAGCAAAAGAAAGGCGTGGAAGACTGAAAAATGGCCCGGTGGTGGATTTCCTGTGCACGTCTACAGCCTGGGGGAGCAAAACATTCAAAAAAATGTGAGTGGACAAAAATAAAGGTTCAGAAAATAGCATTAGAATATACTAACCCCCACTGTAAAAATAGTTAAGTACAACTGAATATTTAAACTGCCTTTGAATCATACTAAAATCAAGGCATTCACATATTTATATATCTGCAAATCATATTCAAGATCCATAAAACTCGCATAAAAGTACTGTAATCAATTTAAAACTACCACCTAGGTGTATCCCTTTATTTCTGTCAATTCTTGATATCCGTCAATTCCCCTGGCAGGTCTCGGGGACACAAAGTCAACCCAAGCCGCAAACTGGCAGGATTCAGGGGACCGTAGTCAGCCTGATCCGCAATCCTGGCTATCACGGTCCGGGCGTCTCCGAAACTCGTGAGGCAAATGTCAAGTGCACTGACAAAACTAAAGGTAAACTGGATGTCTGTAGACATCGTCATATCTGAAGGCAACATATACTGAAAGCAAGCTGTTTTCTATAACTGGGTACCCACGGTGGTTTAAAAAAAATATAAAATTTCTGAGAAAATATAACAAGTCTGGAAGATCTGCTGAATAACTGAATTTTTATTAAATCAAGAACTCTGCTATCATAAGAAAATATAAGGTTTCTGAAAAATCTGATAAATAACTGAATTTTTGTTAAGTCTGGAACTATGCTATCATTTTATCTGATATGAATCTCAATCTCTGCTTTTCATATCTCTTTAGCATATTCAACTAAGCAGCATATAAATAAGGTATTTAAATTCAACAAATCATGCTAGGAAATTTATACTCAATAAAACTTATTCAAGATCAAATAATGAAATTCATTTGCATAAAATTATTTATAAAAGAAAAGTCCACTCACTCCTGGTCCGAGCTAACTAGACCTTCTGAAGGTTCCTCCTGTAGGTCTGCCTGGTCCCGGGTGCCTGGTTAAACCATCATGAATATTTAATTAATAAAACTGCTCGATATAAGTTAGGCAATTAAAACCCTGACCCCCGGCTTCTAGAAGTGCGTGCACTAACTTTAAAGTCATTTTTCTGCCCACTTATGCATTTCAGATGTTTAGAACTGCCTGAAAAGACCCGAGACTTCACTAAGCGATAAACTTCCATTTTGGTCGATACGGAACCTCATGGGGTCTACGACCTCCAATTACCAATCTGAGAGTTCCTATAGGTTCCTCACATTTAAGTAACCATGTCCTGCTAGTCTGGTCTGAATCGGACGATCGGATTGACCACGATCGTGTAATCGCATAATTTCTAAACCCTAGCCCCAGGGTTCGCGATTTCGGAGTATCCGGACTCCGATTCACAATCCGTTGAATCCTACACGATTATGAAATTATCTAGAACAACATATCTGAAATTGAGTACGATCCAACGGCTCAACAGTATTGAACCCAGAAATCGCACAATATGGAAAATTCGTTCGAGGCTCAAACGGTATCCAAATTGAGATCCGCGAAATCCTACGCGCTCGTGACAACCTGAGGATCGTAACAAGATACAGTGCCACTGCACTACGCTCACCCACGCGCTGCCGCAGGCGCCGGCAGCGATGGGTGTCCAAAGCGATTACACCTCGTCGGAAAAACTTAAAATCACGGCTCCAAACTCCTATCCTAGGTAAAACACCATATTTGGAACCACTTTTATTCTTGGACCTACCCCAAAAATTGACCGAAAGTGGCCGATCACGGAGGTCGAAAACCGGCTGAAACTTCAATCTCAAAAATCCAATAGCTACACCGAGAATCGATCAATTCCTACCCAACAGACAGCTAGAACAGCTCGAGAGGTTCAAAATTCATACCTGGGTCGACAAAAATGGTGGCCGGAGGAGGGAGATCGGCGGCTGTGAAGATCAGATGACGTCGGCCGCTTCTTCTCCAATTTCCGGCGAAACCGCGGCGGCTGGAGGCGGGAGGTGGCTGGGGTTGGAAGAGGACGTCGTCCCGGTCATTTTGGTACTGGCCTCGTCCACAGCCGTGGCTGGTGGCCGGAGTTACGAAGTGAAGAAGGAGGAGGGGCAGAGAGAAGTAGCGGGAGGGAGGGAGGGAGGGAGGGAGGGAGAGAGAGAGAGAGAGGGAGAGCTGGTTTTTATAAAATCCCACTTTGAAATATTTACGATTGTGCCACTGGGATTATTTTGACCATAACTCTCTCGTTACAACTCCGATTCGAGCCCACTACGTGTCTATGAACTCATTTCACCGTGCTCTACGTAACGGTATCTGTAGAATGGTCAAATTCCTTTTCGGTCAAAAAGTCAACTTTTCCTTAATAAAATATTTCAAGGGGAAAATTGTCTTTTCTCAAAATAAATTATTCCTTAATTATGAATTTTGGGTTTGGGTTATTACAAGTGATCCTCACTAGGAGAATGCATGAACTGGCTAAAAATACTAATTGCATATGCGATATCTAACCTAGTGTGCAAAAGATAAATTAGTCTTCCCATTTACCTCTGATATCTCTCCTTGTTGGTTGGCACTTGATCAGGATAGATTGCTAGGTGATGATTCTGCACAATAAGGGTTTCGGCTAGTGCACACCCTAACATACCAGTTCCTATCAACAGCTCTAAAACATACTTATTTTGAGAGAGATAAATACTAGTAGCAGAGCAAGTTACTTCAATTCCCAAAAAATACTTCAAAGCCCCCAAGTCCTTCATCTCAAACTCTGAAGCTAAGTACTTTTGTAATTTACCCATTTCAACAACATCATCACCAGTAACTACCATATCATCGACATAGATTATCTGCAAAGTAATCTTACCATCCCTGCATTTGATAAATAGGGTATGATTCGAGTTACCTTCATGACATCCATACTTCTTCATTGCTTTAGTGAACCACTCAAATCATGCTTGCGAAGACTGCTTCAATCCATAAAGGGCCTTTCGAAGCCTACACACCTTCCCACTGTTATTAGACAACCATAACGAGGTGTCATGTCCATGTACACTTCTTCTTCTAGATCTTCATGTAGAAAGGCATTCTTTACATCAAGTTGTTTGAGAGACCAATCTAATTATAGAACTCGCATCGTATTCATTTTTGCCACTGGTGCAAACATATCCTAATAACCACTCCATACGTGTGCGTATACCCTTTGGCTACAGGTCTTGCTTTATATATGTCTATTGTACCATCAGCTTTATGCTTAACTGTGTACACCCATCGACATCCAATAGGTTTCTTTCCTTTAGGTTGCGAAACTCTCTCTCATGTTCCATTCTTCTGTAAGGCTTCCATCTCCACATTCATTGCTCCCACCAATTTTGTGTTTTGCAAAGCTTCTTCCAATCAATTAGGAATTTTAATTCCTTCCATCTGACTGAGAAATGCTTTAGCTTGAGAAGACAATCTGTGTGTGCAGACATAATAAGTAATGACATATTTCACCTTGCCTTCTAGTGAGAATATGTTTGGTGGTATTCCCCTATTTGATCATGTAGGTAATTTTTTCACAATTTCAACAATATTTTGAGAAGCACTGGGATCCGAAGGACTTACCTCAAGGATGTTCAGTAGAGCATTAGCAGGTATGTTCAAGATAGGGGGTCGCTGTTATCCAATTCAGAATCACTGCTGCCATGTTCGGCTCTACTAGACTAGTCAGCAGCTGCTTGGCTCGGCTCAACTAAGTTGAGCGGCTATAGTTCCAGTGCACTATTTTGTGCTTCTTTCCCCCGTATTTCTATCTCAAACCAGTTATGTGCTTCCTTTATTGTATTATCCCCATGAAGAACATGATTGGGCAAGTCTAACAGAAGAAAAAAACATCTCATTCTCCACAAACGTAACATCCATAGTAACATAAAAGCGGCTACTAGAAGGATGGTAACACTGGTAACTCTTTTGTTGAGGTGCAAAACCCACAAAGACACAGTAGAGGGCACACGGATGTAATTTGGTCTAGTGAGATTTATTGAGATGGACATACGCCACATAATTAAAAAAAAATGCACGGAGTGAGATTAAGATGAGAACAAACAGGAACATGAGCAACCAATGTCTGGAGTGGTGTTTTGAAACCCATAACACATGAAGGCATACGATTAAGAACATAGATAGCATATTGAATAACTACGGTCCAAATGGTTTAGGGAACAAGCCCCCTATAAGGAAATCTTAGGCAGTCTAAAGAATATAGCGATTTTTGCGTTCAGCCATACCATTTCGTTCTGGAGTCTGTGAACACGTAGTTTCATGGATAGTGCCTTTGTCAGTGAAGAAGTCTGCGAGTGTGTGGTTAACAAATTCCCCTCCATTATCTGAACGAACAACTTTAATCGAACGAGAATATTAAGTTTGAATCATCTTGTAAAAATTATTGAATAAAGAACCAACTTCACATTTATGCTTCATAACATAAAGCAAAGTTAACCGAGTACAATCATCAATGAAAATCAAAAACCACCGAACACCAAAAACAGTAGTAATCGGATATGGCCCCAAATATCTGAATGGATTAAATTAAACGAAGATGTGCTTTTATTCAAACTAGGTGGATAAAAAGTTCATTGACTTTTTTCAAGAATACAAGTCTCACACTGAAAATCAAAAAAATTTAGTCCACTAAATAGAGATGGAATTAAAGACTGCAAATAAGCAAAAGAAACATGACCCAACTGCCAATGTCATAACCAAATCTTCTTATGCTTCTCACTAACACCACCCCCGAACCTGATGAACATGACCTGGTGCAATGTCATCCATATAGTAAAGCCCTTATCTCTTAGTACCATGCCCAATGATGTTTCTGGTAAGAACATCCTGAAGCAAACAAAAAGAAGAGAACATGAGCATGCAACAATGTAAGTGTTCGATAACTTGTCCAGTAGATAATAAATTATGGGACAAAGTATAAACAAGCAAAGTTTTATGGTGGGAGTAAGAATGATGGAACCAGCCCCAATGACTGAGTTAGATTCGCCATTGGTGGTAGCCACACTTGTTTTAGTAGGAGCAGTCATAGAATGAAAAAAAAAAAAAAAAAGCTTTATCATAGGTCATATGATTAGTAGCACTCGAATCGATAATCCAACTTGTATCTCGTTGGTCGGAAAGCGTCAAAACTTTTCCCCTGTTACCTTCGGAGTGAGCGGACTCTGGAAGGGATAACTGGGAGAGAACAGTAAGAGAATTATCAACTGAATGAGTTGTCGTGTGTGAGGTTAAGACAACTGAGGTAGCATCGGCTACAACGGTAGCAGCTATACTGCTCTTGCCAGTCTTTTTATTCCCATGGGCTGCCCTTCGTTGCTTCTGGCATTCAAGGAACCACTTTGGAAACCCATTCTGGTAAAAACATGTAGCCTCTGTATGACGGTTCCCACTATAGAAAGTGCAATGCATGTTTTCTTTTTCCTCAGGGGTTGAATGGGAAAAATAAAAACTAGCAGCAGGGGCTTTGGAAACCGTTACAGCAGAGGATTCAATCTTTCCATCATTCTTGAGCATCACCTCCCTGCGTTGGGCCTGACACATGAAGCAATATCATTGTTCCATTCAACCGTATGGTGAATGTGTCGCGAAAGTATCATTGCGAACTATAACAATTGGTTGCGTTCTATCAAGAGTTTTGCAGGTTTCTGAAGCGCTGGATCTTGCAGCGACGGTGGGGGTGTCTAAGGCATCTTCGAAACCATGGACAAAGAAAAAGTTTCGAAGGTAGGTTGTGCCGGCTAGGATTGGCGGGTTTGTGTTTTTAGGGTCTTTTGTCGCACTAGGTTTGTGACGACAAGGATATTGTCACTATTTTGTGGTTTTTTTTTTTTTTTTTTTTTTTGGGTTGCCATAAATGGTAGAGGTTGCCGATGGCTAGGGTTTTTGTATCTTTTTCTGAGAGGCCAAGTTTAACCGGCTCTGATACCAACTCAAACACAGAAGAATTGAATAATTGTGAATGATATTATATTTCTCCAATAGGAGGATATTGATGGGTTTCCCTCCTTTGTGAAGGATAGAAAAAGAATGGAAAATAAATAGTAAAATAAAAAACGGAAGAATTTGACGAAAACGAATGGAAGAGAAAAGGAGAAGTGTCTCAACATGCATTGCCCCCAACTAGTTAGGAATATTGACTATAAAAGCAATTGTCTTCTTTTAGTTCATTGCATCCCTCAGAAAACCAAAACTTATAGAGTTTTGAGAGATAGTTCAACCTCACTTGTGTGTGAGAGTAAATCCTCTTAAGAAAAAAAATCAAGAGAGAGTTTAGCCACCGATGTTTCGTAAGATTATTGTATTCCCATTATTTTTCGTAGTGGAAGATATTTAGTGTTATTTTTGTTTGCCCATTTTATTTACACAACAGATCATGGGATTGCCAAATTTATTTCTTGGCTTTTTTTTTCCCCATCTTTCTCAACAGATATATATATATATATATATATATATATATATATATATATCAGTACAAGTTGACTTTTCCTATAAGGAAAAGTAATTAGCTAATTGCAAGGAATCCTAATTAGATAACTATTCTAATTAGGTAACGTGAATTGCATCAGGAAATCAGGGATCACAGAATCCCTGAATTATGGCTAACACAAACACTAACAGGTTTGAGAAAATCAGCTTAGACTAAATCACCTATATAAGCCGTAGCTAGGGTTGCAAGAATAAGAGCTTCAATACCACTTGTTCGGGGAATTGATAAGTTAATTCATGTGGATGTCTATTTGTCGGGCTGTCCACCATCACAAGCAATACATTTATCAAATTCAAAATGGATCCTAAGAATGAACCGGATATAGACAGTTCCAATAAGATTATTTCATCCTTAAAAAAATCCATTTTTTGATTTACTTGATTCCAAAACCTTGGTTAATGAGTATGAACTTCTTGGAGGAAAATCGTCTAACACTTTTGTAGTTGCATACCCCTTTCTCTCCTATGCCAAAATCATCTACAATTTGCTCGACAAAGCATAAAATTAAATAGTTATGGTTGTATTAAATTTTTCCTTGTCCTGTATATGCTGGGGATATAATGATGGAGAGAAAGGGACGTCTATGGTCAAGGCCAATGCTCCATTTTTCTCGTGTTTTCAATTTGAGTGGTGAGGGAGAGATGCAAGGATCCTCAAAGCTAGACTTTACCAGATCTCATCCATCCCACTTATCATTAACAAACAAAATTACTTATTCAACTAACGCAACCACTTCAGAATGTAAACAGTATTTGCCCCTTTCTGTTTTTGTATTTCCATGAAAGCTTATAAAGTGGGCCAACGTAAGCCCAACTCACAACACAAACAAATACTAAGAGAATAAAATATAAATAATAATCAGAAATATAAATAATAAACCTTCGCTTGGATTTCGCGGATGCGGAGATTGTTAGTGTAAGTGGCTGGATACAAGCCATAATGTATAAGTCTCATATCAAAAAATACGATGACTTGAACTGTTCTTCTTTTATTTTATTTTTCCTAAATCAAGGATATCCTTACAAAAATAACTAATCAAATAAGAAACCATTTAATCATCTACTTATGACCATTAAACAAAACAACATGGTACTTCTTCTGATAAAGTGATCAAATTGTTTTTGACTTTGTTCATGTTTTGCTGAGGCTATCCTTAAATTGGAATCTAAAAATGAAGACCGAAAATAAGTGGAGGAGCGCCTAGTTGCATCCACGAAGTGGCCACATCTCTCTCTCTCTCTTGGAAGACCCACATGATTCATTCATGCAACTATTTGCCCCTTAATAATGTTGCCATAACAACCATTTGCCTCGTAAAACCTAGACTAAGACATCTCATGGCCAACAAGGGGGCACATGGCTTCCCTGCTCTTCTGTACCCCCAAAAAAAAAAAAAACTGCAAATTCTTAATCTTTAATGCTAATTACATGTGAAGAACAAAAAGATTTGAAATTACATTTGGTAATTGGTTGAGAACTCAATCACACGCATGTCCCACGTCTAACCTTTATGGAAAAGTGCTTCAAAAGAAAAACTACAGATGCCCTGCGTGACAAGAAATACTCACTTGGGCAACTCAAACAACAATAAAAAGAGACAAAAAGAACAAATACGTGGTTAGATAGACTGGGTAAGGTACATAAGGAAATTGGAAAAGGGAAAAATCCAGCCGCCTATAAGTCTCTTAGATTTATAGAGAAATGGGTGAAAATCTCTTAGATTTGAAGGACTTGTGTAAAAATAATAATATGTATATTAAATTTTTAGAAAATTTATCCAAAACATGAAAACAGATGTAAACTTGAAGAGAAAACCCTAAAAATATTAAAAGTATCTTTAAAGATATTAATATATATAATATTTTTTAAAATAAAATGGAAGGAGCTCGGGACCACACTGGTCCCTTAGTGGCACCGCCCCTGAGAGTCCACCACGTAGTTCCAGCCTTTACCAAAAAAGACAGAATTTTTTAATTTCCCAAAGAGTAAATCTTGTATTTTTTTAATCTTGAGTTGGAAGACGTTCAAAGTTAGTGGTCTTATTTGTCTAGTTTTTTTTTTTTTTTTTTTTTTTTTTTCCTGTAGGAATTTTATAAAGGTGGTTAGAATGGAAATGACAATGACTGAAAACGCATACCAATCATGATTCTTGTTGTATTTCTCTCAACTTTACTAGAGGTATTGAATTCGAAACTCACTTTGAGGGGAAAAAAAAAAAAAAAGTAAATTACCAAAAGTACATATATTAATCATAACCAACAGAAACTATCTAATTTTCTCTTTCTTCTAGAAATTGAGTTAAATCAGAGTTTTAATTTGCGATACTTTTATTCAGGGGCCCACAAAATACAATTAAGATATTGACTGAGCCAATGAGTCGTAAACAAGCATTAGGAGCATCGTTCAATGATTAATCCAACGTGAAAATGACATATTGCGGCCATTTGCATAGAATCTGGACCACATCGCATTTTAGTGTGCCTAATTGGTCAAACAATAATAAATAATTCCTTGCAACATAAAAATATATACTCTAAGTGTACGATTCTTGAAATTATTCCAATTATGTTGAATCCAATCTAAAAAAGTATCTTCAGAAAAACGATGGACATTAACAATGTCATCCAATTGTATCAATGCATTTTAGTATAACTGCAATCCAGAAAAGATAATCCAAAGTTTTTAAGTTTGTATTACAGAAAATACAAACGGGGGGCTAATATTTTTATGTGTTGCAAGTTTTTTCTTCTTATACAATTGGGAATTGAAATTATTTCATTTCTTCTTATACCCATTGATAGTACTAAACATGCCATAAAAGAAGAGCGATAAACTCAATTATGTTCCCAAAAGAGAAGTTCATACATTGTTTGAGTTTGCTCAATCTCGTTACATGCTAAAGATTAAGGTAGAGCTCTTGGGAGTTACTAGGATGATTTCCAAGAGGTTTGAAGAAGTTTTAAAGGTCAATGATTTTCACAAGGTATTTAGGCTGGAGATTATTGATGTTGGCTTACCTAAAGATATGGAAGGAGTGAAGGAAGATACCGTCAAAACAGTTGTAGTCATTTTGAGTGGGCTCTACCGCTAGAGCGGCGCGAGTGGCGCTCAAGCGGGAGCTGCGAATCCAGCACGTATCCCTGGCGAATATGGACAGATTTTCTCCTAGTTTTGGGGTGGTTTTAAGTTTCCTATTATTTGTATAATTGTAGTAAAGCCCTCTGACATATAAATAAGCACTTTAATGCTAGGTTATGATAACATGAGAAAGCTAAGGCATCAAATTAGGTTTGAACCAAGGGTGAGAAAAAAGAGTGCTAGGGTTTGTGAGAGAGCAACTAGGTTCTTCATTTTAAAAAAATGGGTTCTTTCATACTAATGAATTTATCGAGGATCACCAAGAGGACGTAGGCACAACGTGGAATTTCTATAAATTCTTATGTTCTTTGTGTGCTTGTTTACTTTTTGGTTTATGTGTACTTTTTCTTTGTCTGGCTTGCATGTAATAGTCGTGTAGTCCATAAACGATAAGGTCTTGGAGTGTTTTCGAACAACAAGTATTTCTTTTTTGCATACTTGGTTGTGGGTTTGGCTCTGATCCCTTTGATTTTCACAACAAGGTGTGTGACAGACGGTGGAGGAAAGGTAGATCTAGGTGTTTATTCCCCGTCTGATTTTTGGTATTCTCTCGTGCCTCGGCAGACAATGATGTTCCTCTCTCCTCTTGGCAAATATGGTTGTCTCTGTTATGGATCTGGATGGCTTTTGTTGGGCATTATTTGTAGAACAAAGTGTTGTTGCTCATTTAGTCTGTGTTGTTTGGTTTCATAGATATGGTGTAGTTTGTTATTAAAGTCTAGAAACTCTATGAGTTGTCTTGTTTTCTCTTATAATTCCTAGAACTTTTGTTGAATTTGTTGGATGGTCTAGTTTCTCTAGGAGAGTTATGCCGGTTAGCGGTCAGGATTTGTCCTTGATATAATTGACTTGATCTAGGACAAGTAGATGGTAGATAGGGGTTTTAGACAAGTTCTTTGCAGTTTATTCTCTCCAAATCGTTTCAATTCTAGAGCTGACTCTAGTCACTAGGGAAGCTTTATCCATGTACATCGTATTACTAATCGAAATTTCTCTCTATGTACTTTTTCAATTAATCTAATAAAATACTACTGCTTGTTTGGTCAAAAGAAAAATAAACAGTTAAAATCATGATATTACATTATGAGTTTGCTCAAACAAATTATTAATTTCATGTAATTTACTATCTAATTAGCTTATATACACATATATTCTCATATGTTGACAACCGGATATTATTATTGTGCGCTATATATTTTATACTACCCCTCCTTACTTTCCTGCATGTTTACAATCGCATCCGCACGATAATAACGTGCGGACATCCATATAAGAGAATAACTATATATATGTGTGTGTGTGTGTGTGATTTTACACGTGTGTATATTATTAAAGAAGCTCTTTGTTTTTTTTTTTTTTTCTTTTTTGAGAAAATTAAAGAAGCTCTCTTTATTGTTCAGTATCTTTTATAATATATTTAAGGATTGAAGATAATAATTAATATGGTAATTGTAGAGTTCTGTTTCCCTTCCAATTCTTTTTTTATATGTATAAATACAAAGGGAATAGGTGTTTTCTTACATACACACTATCAATATATCACGGATGTTTGAATCTGAGATCATTAATCTTCAAATCAATGCCATTTTTCACTAAACTAAACCCCTTTGACGAATTATCTAAATTTTAGTGTCATATTTGTTCTCCAACCATTCCCATTCCTATACTCTAACCTTCTCTTTTTTTTTTTTTTTTTTTATCATCAAGCTGTAACATACATCACATCCTTATAGCTAGTCCTAGTCGACATATATATAAATAATACATTTAAACTTTTAAGTTGATGCAGACTTTGTATGCACCAACGACAAAGTATAATCTAAAATTTGATGGAGAGGTCCACTCAAGTCTCAAACTGTATACAGCCGCGGCGTCGCATCTCATACGATGCCCCGTCTTCCACATATATAAATTAGTCAGGCAGTTCCAAAGCTCTCTATTTCTCCTTTTTGTTTTTCTTATAATGCGCTAAAATATCAAATGTTCCATGTATTTTATTCCTTTTGCTAATTTAGTACTTCTGTTTTTAATTTAGGCAATTTGATTCATATGTTTGTTCTCGTTAGTCTATGCAGTCAATTCCGTCAAATAATTTTATTTTTTTAAGATTTAAATGTCAAAATGATCACTATATACTTCTTTTTTAAATGAATTTTGGTCATGCGTTTTTTTTTTTTTTTTTGACAATTTGTCCAATTTGGGGGTGGGTGTGGTTGGTACAGGGGCGGATTCATATAGGGGCAAGAGGGACCCTGCAAGTTTAGAATCCACCATTGAAGACGAAGATGTTGACCCCTACAAATTATCCATAAACTGCTTGATGAAATGATCCAGATGACGTAGTACACCAGACCAGCAAGCAGCGCGCTCGCTGCTTGCGCGTAGCACTTTGTTTTTGTTTTCCTGACGTCAAACGACAAAGTTGTAGAGATTACCTTATTTCCATTTTCAGCATTTAAGTAAATTTCTTTATCCTTTTTACTTTCATTTATTTTATAGTACTCGTTTTACTTAAGTTGACAATGTAAATAAAGAAGTACCCCCAATTTGGATTCAAACAAAAATACTAGAAAATTAAATTATCATCAAATCAAAATTTGAAAAATCGGTTTTAGTGCAAAATACAATTTAGGTTAAAAATGATGGCTTATTAAGTCAATATATATACTTCATACTAAAATCTCATAAATCAAGTTTTCTTATTTGATGTGTAAGAAATAAAAGCCACCAAAAATTATCTTGAGAAAATGATTATTCCAAAAAATCATTTTTCATACTTAGCCAATATTTTTACATAAAACCATTTTTCATGTATGATATGAATGCATGAAGGGACCTAAAGTCAATCTAGCTAAAAAGCCTTAAATGTTCAATCCACAAAGAGTTTTACAAGAATAACCTAACTCTTACATATTGAAGAAATATTTGCTTGAATAAGCTCCCCCTAAGACAATACTCATGAGGATCCAAAGTTTGAGAGTTAGAGCCCAAAAGAAATGTAGATAAAGCCCAAAACCAAAACGACGACGGACCTCAAAAATGACGTAAATGCCTTAGTGAGCAGGATTGCACCAATATATGCCAGCTCTTACGTCAAATAGACAGGATGCCTTGGGAAGAGAAAAGGATTACGCTAATTTTTTTCATTTATTATCACATTCTTAGATATATTTCTAGTTTATTATAGTATGGCTATTTTTTTATGTTGATGCAGTTCTCTTTGATAATGAACATGAGCATTTTGTATGGTTTTATATATTAACTATGAATTAGAATATTATCGTTTCATTTCGATGGGTCTATTTTGTATAGAAATTTTTTTAACCTTCTATACGTTGACCCTGGAATGAAAATTCCTAGATCCGCTGTCACACCCCGGATCGACTCCGCCGTAATACGTTATTGTCCGCTTTGGGTCCCCATTGCCTTCACGGTTTTGTTTTTGGAAACTCACGAGCAACTTCCCAGTGGGTCACCCATTCTGGGATAAACTCGCTTAACTTCAGAGTTCCCATGACTCCGAAGCCAGTGAGCTCCCAAAAGGCATCGTGCTAGTTGGAAGTGGGCATGTACATATCAGGCACATCACCCCCTCTCCGTTGGTTGATGTGGAATGTTACAATCCACCCCCCTTAGGGCCCGACATCCTTGTCAGCACACTCGCACCACAAGGCAAAGTGGCTCTAATACCATTATGTTACACCATGGATCGGCTCCATCGTAGCACGATATTATTCTCTTTGGGCCCCCGTTGTCCTCACGGTTTTGTTTCTGGGAACTCACGAGCAACTTCCTAGTGGGGTCCCCCATCCTGGGATTGCTCTAGCCCAAACTTGCTTAACTTCGGAGTTTCGATGACTTTGAAGATAGTGAGCTCCCAAAAGGCCCCGTGCTAGATGGAGCTAGGCATGTACATATCAGGCACATCACCCCCTCTCCGTTGATCGATGTGAGGTGTTACATCTGCCACTAGTTAGGTGACAAGTTGCCGAAAAGAGGAGTTGGGAAGTTTGCCGAAAGGTAAAACGACAGGAAAGAGAGAGCAGGGTTAGTGCCTTAGGTTGGGCTATTGGTTTTCATTCTTTAAGTTTTTTTTGTTTTACTTCTTAATCTCATTTTTAATCATTTTTAACCTTAACCTTTTATTTTCAACTAAAATTTTTATATTTTTCAAGTAGTCACTTATGAACTTTTTTAACTTTAATTTTATGAAATGAGTTACACCAGCTAACTGAGTGAAACAAAATAACTATATTGACTAATTTGGTCAAATAAATCAAACACATAGACCATTTCAACATTTAAGCATTTAAATATAAGCTCTTTCGTCCTCTAAGACTCAATTGAAAACAATTTGGAGTTTCAAATAAACTTTTCTGTTTGTCTCCCACGCACTTCTCTTAATAAAGAAATTATATGTGCTCATACTGTGCAAAGAAACCCTGCACAAGTGTGAAGTATATCAACTTGAATTTCAAAGTAGATTAGTTTATTTAGTTCCTAATATCAGGTGTGCTAAGTGGGGTAGAAAGTGAACTTAATAGTTCTCTTATATCATGTGTTTGATTATGTTTAATTTAAAGTTGTCTCATTGTCTGCAGGCCACCAATGTGCACCACTCAACTATTTTAATACAAGAAAATTAGAGGGTATCTATAGCCTAGGATTTCAGATAGCGAAAGGAAAGTTTTTAGCTTTTCTTAATGGAAGAGGAAAGTTAAATTCAATCAACACAGCCTTCTAGCTCCAACTAAAAAGATTATTTACTTCTTCAAGTTCATACCAAAAAAAATATTAATAGTAACTTTATAAAGAGATGCGGATTAAATTAGTTGGTCAAATAAAAAAATAAAAATAAAAAGAGTTAGTTGATCAAAATAGTGAGTCCACCTCTTTGAATATGATCAAGAATATGATCAATTATTCAATCTTCATTGCTGCAAATAGTTTAGAATATCATATATATTGTTAATATAAAAAATTAAAAATTAAAAAAACCAACGCTATGGGCATTCCATTTTAGCTTGATACACTACTTCTAGTACAAAAGAAAATGGGTTAATCATTTTATTAGTCCTAAATTTTGACCCAATTTGCATTTGAGTACCTCAATTTTCAAAATGGTTCCCATTTTCCTTTAACTTTAGTTTCGTTTGGACAAATGGTCATGTCGTCAATTTTGTTAACTTTNTTATGTTAAATGCAGGGGTAAAATAGTATTTTTATATTTAAACAAAAATAAATATATAAAAAATCACACCTTTAAAATAACAATAAAAGAAAATCAAATAAAAAACCAACAAAAAAAAAATCAAGTTTTGGGGGGGAGTAGAATTGAGATAGAGGGGGAGAGAGAGAGTTTAATTTAAATTTTTTAGTTTTTTTATTTATTCATATTTTAATCAATTTTGATACAAAAATACCTTTTAGCCCATGCATTTAACAAAAAAGTTAACAAAATTGACGGCAAGATCATTTGTCCTAACGAAACTAAAGTTAAAGGACCACGGGAATCATTTTGAAAATTGAGGTACTTAAATGCAAATCGAGTCTAAATTTAGGGACTAATAAATTAATTAACCCAAAGAAAATTATATGACGATCCCGAAAAATCCCTCAATTTTGATCAAATAACAGTTGCCTAGTCACAAAATTTGGGAACATATTAAAATAAATACAAAGATTTTGTTGATGATGACCCAAATTTGCCAGAAAATCAGCAATCATATTTGCTTCACAAAACACGTGCCGAATTTCAAAAATCTGAAAATGTTGTACGACATAAACATATTTATTTCTATAAGTACAGAATTGTATTGTAACATATTTATTTCTATAAGTACATAAATGTATTGTAAATTTGTAACATATATATAATTTATTTCGTACTGCAAGCAATTAAATGAGGACTCTCCATATTAAACTATTATCTTTGCAAGCAAGACAGACATGTCCATAACCATAGCTACCAACCCAGAGAGATTAAGTATCAATTACCTCCATTGTCAGAAAATAGGTAGCTAATGAGACACAATTGTTAGGCCATCTTTAATAGTAGGCTAAATCCTCAAATTTAGTTCTTTCACAACCAAAACTCATCTGCAGTAATGAACTAAATGTAACATGTCACCAGGTCAAATCTAATCAGCGGGCCAAAAGGGCCAAATGCTTGGCCAAATGTGGCCAAAAGGTTAATAGGAAAGTTAACCATATGAAATGAAAGTGTTATGAATTGACGTGGGGAGTAATAAACTGCATGAAAAGTGTTATTCTACAAGAAATCGCAAGAATATAATCCTCATTACATGAAATAATTATTGAAATTAAGAACAATATTGGTAATTTCGACCCATTAACTCTACCCAATATCCTCACTTTTATTCACTTTAGGTGCCGACTAATGTAGCACTTTGTCTTTAAATTAAAAGTTGTTACAAAGTAACACTAGTGTAGTGGTTTGGAACAATTGTTTTTTAGAAAAGGTCATGAGTTCGAGTCTTAGTACTCGTGTAATGTGTGTGAGTTTAATATATTATCACCTCTCTCAATAAGTAAGGTGGTAAAAAAAAAATACAAGTTGTTACAAATTGTTACACGCTCCAAACCCACAATCACAAGAATATTGCAAAGTGTAATTAATCAACCCAAAAATCAAACACATCTCTCGCATTGCTTCCAGCCTAGTCTACAAAGTTCTCAATGACATAATAGAAAATAGGTGAAGTAGAAAGTTTACCTCCACTTGATCAAATATGTCCTCACGTAGGGTTTGTTGCCATGGCACTACAGCTTGTCATTTTTAGCAACAGATAAGTAGAGAGAGAGAGAGAAGGTGGGCAAGGACATAGATCACCGACTCCGGCTCGAACGGCCCGTTTGACACCTCTAACTGGTAAGGCACGTAGCGAACGGAAAGTCCTCGCCACTTCGGTAAGTGAGTGGATTTGGGGAAGGACAATAGATCACCGACTAGTAAGGCGCAGATGAAGAGAGCAAAGCTGACCTCTTCTCAGCTGTTTGCTTGCTCTACATTGTTTGAAGATAATGGAAACAAACCGCATGGTTTTTGTCCCCCCCTAAAAAAAGCAAGCGGATTTCAAGGCATGGTGGTTCTGGTTTTGGGAGAAGAACCCAAAAAAGCTGACTTGATTGGAAATCAGATTTGGCAATTAGCAAAAGCTGACGACAATTCACGTGAGAGCTGAAGCTGAAGGACCCCTTTCTTTAAATCCTCTAATTCTTATCACTTATTGTGTCGCATAAGTTATGTGTCCTTCAAACTGTGAGTCTTTGTTGGCAACACTTTGCATGCCCAATTGGTGGGAGACAAATAGTAATCAGACCATTAAGGGCGTGTTTGGCCACTTTGGTAATGTGATGCATGATTAATTAAAGGGATGATGACATGCAATATCTTTGTCCAATAATATCACAACTAAATATAATGATTTTATTAGTAAATCATTGTTTTCCTTATCTATGATTAAAGTTGGAAATAAATTATTTTTCATGAGTTAATGTGTTGGGTTATTGTAGTTCCTTTTTATGAGTTTTTAATTCAAAAGTTACTTGGAGAATTTGGTTGCCACCTTTGTTGTTGAAGTCATGTATCATTTCCAAATACCATAAAATCAACTAAATTAGATATTATTTAACTATTTGATTATTCGCATTTCATTTCCGTAACAATTTGTACATTTTGGATGATCATATAACTTCTAATTCAGATAATTTTTTTCACGAATTATCTAGAACATAGACAGTTCGGCTCTAGGGGTGACCCTAGGGTGGTGCAAGTGGTTCCATCGCATGGGGCCCCCGATTCTTAAGGGCCCCTGAAATTTTATATATTATATTATATATATTAATATTATATGAATCGTATATATAGTATAGCGTCTGGATATTTGCACAACAGCGTGTTCAGGGGAGTTGGTTGAAGCACATATCTATTTCGCAAAAGGGCCAGAGTTCGATAACATGGAAGCTTAACCACACCAAAGGAGGAGTATATACATCTCCCAAATGTTCTTAAAAATAAAATAAAAAGGTTTTCTCCTCGAAGAAAAGTACTTTCTTCATTCAAAACAAAATGAAAAAAACTTCATGGCTTCGTCTTTCTCTTAAACTCTGATTTTCTGGTAAGTACTCATCATTGTTCAATCAATTTCTCTTTGGTTCTTTTTTCAATCCTTTGACAATTTATGTTATTCTTTCAATTTCAGGAATTTGAACACCAAAAAGAGAAAACTCTAATTCCTGAATTCATAAAGACCACTCAAAATCAAATAGTCAGATTCAAATCTCAATTCAAATTCAGATATGTATCTAAATTTCAATCTATTCTATATATTACATGACTTATTTTATTAAATTATTATCATGTTGATGATTGGTTATATAAGAATATAGTTTGTAGAAATATTTATCTATTTCTTGCTGGGGTTTTCTTCCAGGTTATAGGGTTTTGGAATTTTTCTTTGTAATCTAAACATGCCACCTACTAGAAAATATGTTTCTGGATATACAAAAAGGCTTAGAAAAAGAAAAATCGAGGAATTGACTCAATCTCAAAGAGGAGCTCTTGATAGATTCATTGTTAGAGAATCACATGCTACAATTGATGAAAATATTTTCAATGAACAAGAACAAGATGATGTTGAGGAATTGCAAGATATTGAAAACAATATGGATGAATGTGTGGGTAATGCTGAGCAGAATGAGAATGATGACAATGAAAATGCTGATATTGATGATCACAATGAAGATGTTGAAGATGTAGACATAGAAAATCATAACAATGAGAACGTCACTGATTTATTCAATGCGGAACCAAGCCAGTCCATTCCATTGGATATTTATGATCCAAGAAATTGGGATAATATTGATGATTTCTCTTCTAAACGGACTAGCTTTGATTTCAATTGAAAGTGAACTTCTTGAAAAACTTGATTATGAACATTTGATTGATGATTTCTCATCTAAAAATTCAAGAAGGTCAATTTTTAGACATTAGTATTGTACCGGCTGTGTTTTTTTTCTTTTGGGGTAAAAGCTCTCGTAATAGTTTTAATTCTTCAATTCTTCAAATAAGACAGCAAATACAATGTGAATGATTTTTGGATAATCAGGTATGTTTTTGTTCTTACTTTTGTGTTTAATGCAATATAATCTAATTTGTTAATGACATTTGTGTGCAACGACTCTTTAATTTGTGATTGGCAGTTTTTTTTTTTTTTCCTATTAAACACAGATTGCTTATTATTGGAGGCAGCAAGGGACCTTATAGGGGCACAATGAGCTTATTTTTGTACCACACATTTAACTTTATCAAATGGAAACATTTAAATTTTAATGAATTTGATTTCTGATTCTCATTACATATTTATTGATGGTGAATTTTAATTATAAAAAAAATTATTTATGACATTAAGTTATGGCAAATTTTATAGTATTTTTGTATTAGATTATGTGAGGCCCCAATTTAAGTTTCGCACAGGGCCATCAAAATCTCAAAGACAGCCCTGTTCGGCTCATTAAGTTGCATTGTAAGGTAGCATAGATAGAGTACATGTATAGGTTTGTAAGAAAAAGGTGGCTAGATAGCAACGTAATTCTACGGTCTATAAGTAATGGTGACCAATCAAATTATATATAAATAATTCATAAGCAAGACTTGGTGGCAGTTTAGCTGGTTGTCTAAACTCAATTCATACACAAGACATCAATTAAGTTCATAAATAACAGGTCGCTAGCCTGTGAAGTCGTTTGCTAATTAATTCACGATGAGTTGAATAATTCCAAACATTTTAAAATAAAGCTGTAATAATTTCTTAATGATGATTGGATGTGACTTGGAATGTGAAAAAGACACCGGAGACGTTTGTATATGGGAATATTATTCCATCACTTCAAAATAAATTTTAGTTTAGTTTCTGTCTTTGTTTATACAATAATCAATTAATATTTAATAATATGGTTACTTGTCTAATTTACATTTTGTAATCCACTCCAACTTTCCCAATATAGGAGGGAAGTCTTATAAAGCGAATATACGTTTATTTACAAATGTAAACGGAAAGCATGTTGGAATTATTCAATTAATAAAACATGTGTAGCTATCAATGAACCCAAATGAGAATTGACACAAGCTATTAATCGTTTGACTCACATTGCGAGGGGTTTGTAGCTCAAGTTGATAAGAGTAGTTACTTCAACACTCGAAATCATGTATTCGAGTAAGTAACTGCTCTTATCAACTTGAGCTACAAACCCCTTGCTATATTAGATTCACAGTTAACATATATGCAGCATTTTTTTGTCAAACAAAGTGTATGGAAATTCTCAGATATATTAAGTTATTTCATATATGTTCAGATTTTTATTCTTCTCAAATTTGGAGGTATTTATAAAGAAATACAAAGATTTGTTTACCCTAAATGCAATAGGAAATAAATCTCAATTACAATGGGACAAAATAAATAGGTAAGCAAATAAAATCCTAACATAGTACAGAACCAAAATCCTAACTAAATAAGAACTCGCCAACACTCCCTCTCAAGTTGGCTCAAAGACATTTCACATGCCTAACTTGACAAGCAAGTCATAGAACACCATACTCGACATTGACCAATCAAACAACTGTAGAGAAGGTCTTGTCATAAACCATGAGTGAAACAAAAGGCAAACCAAAGCAAAGATCTAAAAAATAGAGCACACGGCAGAACATAAACCACACGGCAAAACACATACGGAAACCATGTGAATACAGCAAAGGCATGGCAAGGCAACAAACATAGAAATCCTGTGAACACGGTAAAGGCAAGGCAAGAAAGATATAAACCCTGTGAACATGGAAAATGCAAGGCAAAAACAAACCCTAAAAATAGGGTAAGGCAAAGCGAAGCCAAACCCTAAAAAATAAGGTCAAGGCAAGGCAAGGCAAAGCAAAGACAAAAGGCATGGGCACAACAACAGCAACGGCAATGACCACAGCAAAGGAAAGTGAGGCAAGCAATGGCAATGTCAATGACGGCCACGACAACAACAGCCAAAGTGAAGGAGAATTCCTCCATATCTACTTTACTTAATTCACACAAACACAACTTCTCTTCACCCCCCTTTCCACACATGTAAGTTCTTTTCAAAATGTGTTTTGTTGTCTTGAGCACCGAGGCTAACATCCCTTCACCAAAAAATTTGAGTTCAAATTATTTTCTAGGTGTCGTATGCATTGAAAGCAAGAGTATGTGGCAATCTACATTTGATTTTATTGCGCAAACGCCAACCCTCTTGCACTACATGGTGCGTGTTACATTAAGATTGGATTTTCCAGCATAATTCTAAGACATAATAAATTTGGCACATGTGTGTCTCAAGAAAGAAGGTTTTTTTTTTTTTTTTTTTCACCTAAAGCACCTAGGATAACATCCCTCTGCTATAATATTGAGTTCAAATGACTTTAAATGTGTAACATTTATTTAAAGTAACGATGACGCTCGTTATGTCCCACTACAATAAGTTATGTGTCGGGTGATATTTGAGTATACGCTATAAGGGTCATCTTGTGAGCATGTATGATTGTTACACACTCATAATGGGTGTGTGGTTTGCCCTCCCTCATATGACTAATCACTTTAATATCTATTTAATTACAAATTCATGTTATAATATTCAACAAAATATGACAAATATATTAATAATTTTTGTAGATATATTAATGTTCCTATGTATGCTCATAATTTAATAATAATGTGTTTTCAAATATATAAAATCAAAGTCTAATCTTAACGGCCGAAATAATAAGTCATGTTTATATTTGCTTGCACTACAATAATCCTGGCATAAATGTAAACTTTAGTAACAATCAAACCCAATTAATCCATGTCTAGTAATAATTATCTGACATGCCATCCATAGTAGGATACACAATACTGTCACTAGTTTCTAGATATCAAGAATCCAATCGTACCGTACCATTACATATAAACAGGGAAGCATCCTTTTCATTCTGAAAACTGATTTATTGCCATATTAATTTATTTTGCCCACTCCCATCAAGGACCAAGTTATACCTTGCCATTCAAGAATTTATTTTATTAAATATGGTTGAAACTATTCTATCGTAATTGCATATTGTGCATCGAACTCAAATGCAAAAAGCGAGTACGTTACTTTGATTAACTGACCTATTTCATTTTTTTTAATATCTCAGATTCATTTAAATCAAAGATATTTTGGGAATATAAAAAAAGAATTAAAAATAGTTTCAAATGACAATATACAAATCACAAGATAATCTAAAGGCGAATTAATAATTTTGAAATAAGTTGTGATTGTCAGCACCTGAGTTTTCATCTGCAATACACCTGGGAATGATAGAGAGAGAGGAGCAAATTTGATAATTGATAGATGAACCCACCACCCAACTCAACAAAATTAACAAAAAGGCTTACAAATTTTAACAATATATTCATGGGCCAATCAACAATGAACCCACGCGCTTGTTTTAAGCTTCAAATCTCACGCGTGGAATTGACAAGCAAGGAATGTTCTGATCACAGAGAGAGAGCTCAAAACATGCAATTGACGTTTGGTTTGGTATCAATGAAACATTAATATGCACGTAGCAAGGTTTTGTTTTTAAATGATATAAAATTAGTAATTGATTGCGAAATTGAAGAAATATAAGGTGATGGAGCATATGGCACTCCATGTAAATTGGGTGTCATCGTTTTTGGTATTGGTAATGTAGGTATGTTGGAAATGTTCTCTTGCTTTTTTTTTTTTCCTTAAATTTTATACAGAAAATTAAAAAAGCACGAATAAAAGTTGAAACGTGAAACTGTAGCACGAAGGATGGGGGAGTGACTAATGTTTGCAAACACATCAACAACAAAGTTTGCTTCTCTAAACACATGACGGAATTGAATGTATTGAAAAGAGAGAGCTAAAAAAAGATAATATGCTTCAACATTATACAAAGACACGAATTGCACTATTTATTTTATTTTTTAGGGAGATTCACTATAATACTAATGAGCCCTACTAAAAAAACCATGAAATGGACTTTAAACAACATCCAAAACCCATTTAGAATAAGGCTTTTACTTCTTTTTAAATATTGATTTCTTAAAACAAACCCAACCCAAATCTCTTAAAAGTGAGTTAATTTAATAATTGAAATTCAAATTCAATCTCATTTATTATGTTTATAGAAATTAAATAGTGTAGGGTTTATTTATAATTTTAGTGCTAAGAATGGGTATTTGACTAAATATCTCTATTTTTTAACTGTGTGACTCAAATTACAGTAAGACAACATTACATTTAGAATATATAATATTGAAAATGTAAATCTCTTAAAAGTGAGTTATAAATTGAGATGCAATCTCTCACATGTTTATAAGAAAAGGGTATATTAGCATGTATTGCTTGAAAGTAAAATTTATGAGAGAGTGGCCACACCCATGTGGAAGCTCCATGGTTCCTTCTCTCTATTGAAAGCCATACTTTACAAGTCCCAACTACTTTTGATACTCACCACCAAGAGGCAACAACAATTTGTACTCCCTTAAAAAAAAACATAACTGAGTAATAAACATGAAAAGGTTGGAGGGAAAAGTGATTGGGGCTCTTTGCTGTAAATTATAATGAGGTATGAGTTGGGTGTTTGGAGAGTGAGAAAAGGAAAGAGAGGGATTGGGAAAAAGATTCAGTCATCATTTATTTGTTGTGGGGGCATCTTATAAAAAAAAAAAAAAAAAAAAAAGACAAGTGAGAAAGCGAAAATGCAAGAGCAAGAACCTTGCCTCCCTATATCCTATGCAAATCCCCATACCTTTTGTAGTTTCCTCACCATAAAAAAAACAAACCCATACTCTCTTTTTGCATATTGAGGCATTATAGTATCATAAACCATCATCATAATGACAATTATTTTACAGGGAGTGAACAAAAGCCCCACATATATAATAAGCTGGTGGGACATGAGCACCAATGACCCCTAATTATGTTCTTGAAGATGAGAGAAAAATAATATTAAAAAAATATTGCCAAAGTTTTTATATAAAAAAAAAAAAATCACAAAATCCCATTTGCATATCACTCATGTTAAAGCTTAATAGCTTACTAGCCTCTTCGCATACATTTCTGCGCCTGCGAGAAGTTTTTTTTTTAAATTTAAATTTATTTTAGAATAAAAAAGATAATGATTAGTTGTATTCCAAAAAAATAAGATTCATTATCTGATTTTTCTTTTAATTTTAATTATTTTTAATATGAAAAATTGTGAATTTACCATATTATTCTTATTTAATTAATAATTTAAAATTTTAATGTTTCATTAACCAAATGTATTTTCTGGTATTTTGAATGTTTAACCATTCTCTAGACTTTGGAAAAGGCCAAAAGAGAGAGAATTTTTTTAAAAGAAGCCGAAATGAACAAAATTTCCCTTATTTATTTTTTGAATTTCTTAATGAATCTTTTATAATTGCATGTGTTTAATTTGAAAGTTGAGAAGTTTTTTTTGTATTTTTTGAAAAAGCTTTGGTTTTTCTGAAAAGGTAAATTTTTTTGGTGATTTAAACATAAATTTACTTATATTATTTACATTACTGTTGTTTATTTATTTATTTCAGTTCATGTTGTGAGAGGCATTGACTCACCCACAAAAACATAGATAGAAGGAGACCATGAGACCATGAAACCAAATTCCAAGAGCGTAAACCACATTGCAATTACCACACAGATGCTTGCTCCCTCTGACAAACTTGGTCCCCATGAGCCCATCCAGGTCTCCATTGGCGCGTGTGAGGACCTATCCACGTGAACGCGTGGAGTCAACCAGGGTGTTTTTGGGTTGGGAAAGAAAAAGAAATGAGAGAGAGAGAGGTGAGAGAGGAAAAAGAGGAGAGAGACAGAGAGAGTGTCAGAGGTTAGAGGCAAGAGAACGTGCAGTATTTGAGGCACAGATCTGGATCCACTCAAAACACCCAACTCGGGCACCCACACACTCACTCAACTCACTCAACTCGGGCACCCACACACTCACTCAACTCACTCAACTCACTCAGTCTCATCTCACTGCTCATACCTCTACCCGTCTCTGTCCTCTATAAAGTTCAAAGGAGAGAGAAATAATAGATGGAGAAGTAGAGAGAGAAGAAAATCCACAGCTAGAGAGAGAGAGAGAAAGAGAGAGCTCAGAACCCAAAAAAACCCAGCAGCAGAAACACAGCAACAGTTGCAGCAGTGAAGCAATTGATGGTTCTTCTGCTGCAAAAGAGCGTAGAAACTAGAAAGAAAGGCGGTGGTTTGGCCTTTGGAGTAAAAGTTTGACTAGGAATTAAGCCAAGTCCTATAGCTAGAGCAAGGATTTTTATTACAGGGATAGAAAGATAGTATGTTCAAGTAGTCGAGTTGGGAGACAAAGAAATTAGAACAAGACTCGTATCCTCTTTCATGGGTAAGCCGTACTTTTACAGAGAGAGTCCAGTTTCAGCTTTCAATTTGGCAAAGAAACTAAAGAAAACCGATTTTTTTACATGAAAAAAAAGTGTGTGGTTTTTTTTGGTGGTTTTAGACTTTCAGTTTTATTGCTATTTCTTTATCCTTATGACTCTTCCAAGTTCCAAACTTTCCTCTCTTTATTTGCTTTTTGGAGAAATTCAATCCCCCCAAAAGCCTTTTTTTGGGGTTGGGTTTTTCCTTTCCTTTCAAGAATTAAAGGCAACTCTGAGCTTCAGCCTAGCTAACCAGTTCTTCTTTTTAATCAATCAAACCACACGAGAATACTACTTTTAACACTCCACGCCTTTCTTTATGGTTTTTTTTCCTCTCTCTCTCTCTCCCTCTCTCTCTGTGTCTTTACCTTTATTTATTTTTCTTGGGTTTTGCAGGAATAATAAGATAGAAAGAAAGAGAACACTCTTATCTCTCCACTCATCACAAGAAGTTGTTGGTAGGTAAAAGGTTTTGTGTGTGGTTGAGAAAGAAATTTTACTTGTTCATGGAGTAGAAGAGCAAATTATCACTTTGGTCTCTCTCTCTCTCTCTCTCCTCTCTTTCCTCTGTCCCTCTCAATTTTTTCAAAACCAGAAACACAAGATTTGGAGGGTTGGTGGCAGTGAAGTTTAGCACACACCAACCCCAACTCTGCTATCTCCATATCATCAACATCAGCCATGGATTCCTATGAAGCTACAAGGATTGTTTTTGCAAGGATCCAAAACTTGGACCCAGAAAATGCTTCCAGAATCATGGGTCTGCTTCTGATACAAGATCATGGTGAGAAAGAAATGATAAGGTTGGCTTTTGGCCCTGAAGCTTTTCTCCACTCAGTGATTCTCAAGGCAAGGAAAGAGTTGGGAGTGCCCATATCAAACTCTCCTTCTACACCGTCCACACCTTCTTCACCTTCCCCCTTTCTTTCCACTAACCCAATCACTATCTCGAGGCAGAACTCTACTTCCTCGTCTTCCAGACTCTCTCTCTCCATTCCAAACCCATCTTCTTCCTCTGCTTCAGCTTCTTGGGCCGCTCTCTCTGAGCTTAGAAACCAAGAAGAAAATAATTTGATCATGAGCCCCAGCAGCAACTTAGCTCTCAATGGGTCCTCTTCATCATCTTCCATGATGAATTCCTCCTTACCCTTCTATGGAAATGGAGGGACTGATGTGATTGATGAGTTTCAGCTTCAAGAGCAGCTCTCTTTCCTCAACGATGGCTCTCCAGCACTTGGTCCCAAATCCCCTGATTTTTTCTACCCCCAAACTGACTTGTCTTCAAGTCCTACCAATGGTTCTGATCCAGCCCTTTTCTCCGCTTACCATGGCTCTGCAAATTGGGGCGGTGGTGGTGGTGGGCCCCTCCACCGGAGAAGCTGCTCTGTCAGTGATGTGTGCTCAGAGGACCCAAACTCTGCTGGGTTTGGTTGGAAACCCTGCTTGTATTTTGCAAGAGGCTACTGCAAGAATGGAACCAGCTGCAGGTTCTTGCATGGTGGAGGACTTGGGGACTCTGTTGTCGATGGTGGTGGTCAAATGGCTGTTGGGTCACCGAGCAAGCTCGAGATGATGGACCAGTCATGCCATGAAGCACTTCTCAGATCTAAAACTGCTCAACAGCAACAGCAAAGACTTGCTGCTGCTTCTCAGCTCATGGCCTCAGCTAACTCCTTCCCTTATTCCTCTAAGTGCATGAACTTCCTTCTTCAGCAGCAACAAACCGATGCCCAAAGGTACAAAATTTAATAAAGTCATCTTTTTTGGTATTAAAGTTCTAATCTTTTCTGTTATATAAGTCAATCTTGCTGTGAAATCCACGTAGGGCTGCAGCTGCTGCTGCCTTAATGATGGGTGATGATATGCACAAATTCAGTCGATCCCGGCTCGAAAGAACGGATTTTTCGATGAATGGTGGTGGGGCAGGAATGGTGAACCCAGCTTCAAGGCAAATTTACTTGACTTTTCCAGCTGATAGCACTTTCAGAGAGGAAGACGTCTCAAACTATTTCAGGTCATTTTTCTGATCCTTAGCTTTTTTAGTGCAAACATTTTTTACAAAGGCATGGTGAAATGGGTTGTTTTTGTTTTGCTGACTTTGCTTGCTGTTGTTTTTGAATGGAAAATAATGAAGCATTTATGGGCCGGTTCAAGACGTGAGAATCCCATACCAGCAGAAGAGGATGTTTGGTTTTGTTACATTTGTGTACCCGGAGACTGTGAAGCTTATTTTGGCCAAAGGGAACCCTCATTTCGTCTGTGATGCTAGGGTGCTGGTTAAGCCTTACAAGGAGAAGGGCAAAGTCCAGGACAAGTACAGGCACACTCTCACTTCTTTTTTGATGTTGTTCCCCTAACTTAAACTTCCACTGATTATAATATCGTTACCGGAAGTAATTATACTCGAGGGAAATTAAGCTAATGCTGCTTGAATGTTATTAATTTGCCAGGAAACAACAGCAACAAGTGGACAGAGGAGATTTGTCTCCCTGTGGTACACCTACTGGCCTGGATTCTAGAGACCCTTATGATATCCAGCTAGGTAGCTAATTCAAGCAAAACATTAGCCTTCAAAGAGTTATTAATTGTCACACACAGGGACAAAATTATTTTGCATTCAACCATGCTTCTCTTGAATTGTAGGAGCAAGGATGTTTTACAATCCTCAAGACATGTTGTGGAGGAGGAAGCTGGAGGAGCAAGCTGAGTTGCAGCAAGCACTTGAAATTCAAAGCCGAAGGTTAATGGGTCTGCAGCTTCTTGATGTGAAAAAGCATCACCACCGTTCTCTTTCTTCCAGCAGTCCCATTCAGTCCCCTACTCAGTCTCCAAGCATGTTTAATCAAAACCTAATGTTTCCTTCAATTCCCAATGGCCCAGAAGTTCCGCAAGGTATTTTTGTTGCTACATTTAGAATGGTGTAAATTGGCGTCATGGTTCAATACGGTAGTTGACATTTTAATTGTTCTCGATCTTAGAGAACTCTACCCCGATGCCACCCACTGCTTCAGAAGTGGATGACGATCAGTTGCTTAAGGAAGCAGCTCATGTTGTGTTAGGTAAAGAAGTAATGGCCAACAATGATGAAAAGGGCAGTGGCAGTGGCAGTGGCAATGCCAATGCCAATGCCAATGGAAATGGCGAGGAAAGCCCCCGCGATAATGTCAATAACTTGCTTGAAAGGTATGCAGGATTTTGCATCAAATTTCCGTGTTGGTTTTCCAAGTTGTATGAACACAGTGTTGAAGCTTATGGACCTTATAATTGAGTGCATGCAGCTTGGAGCACAACCTTCCTGATAGTCCTTTCGCGTCTCCAACGAAAGGCGCCGGTGAGTACACGTCCTCCTTCCCCAGTGGGACTACTGAGGCCAATGACTCCGATGCCTCAGCTGCTAACATGAACTTGGCCACTTCACTACTCCCAGCAGCTTCGACACTCGACATGGCGTCCTTCAAGTCTTTCAACTGCCAAATTCCAAGGTTACCCCATACTCCTTTCCATCCAATTTATCCATGGCATCATGGTGTCTAAATTATACCTAACTTGGGAACGTTTGATTGAATTCAGGTTGTCCTCTGGCCATGGAACCATAGGAGGGATGTATGGGGGCACAGGAGCTGGACCGAAGTGCCCGGTTGGAACTTCCTAGTTAAGCTCTTAACTAGGTACAAATTACTTTCAAAGCTTAAGATTTTGTTTTGTTTAACCTCCATAACATAATCTCTCTGATTATTTGGCTGTATTTGCAGGAGGATCAAGAAGTCAAGTTAATAAACCAAACAAAACCCACCAAAAATCTGTAGAGATCATCATCATCATCATCATCAAATCCCTTCCCCACCAGCAGCACCGCCATCATATCATCAAATACCATACCAGTTACTACCATACAAAAATGCATACGTAAAAGGCAGTAAAGGAAGTGGGTCAGCCATTTCCTTTTCTTTGTTCTTTGTACTCAGTTTCTGTAGTTGAAGTTGCAACCACAGGTTTAAAAGTTTTAAAGAAGAGAGACAGAAAGAATCAAAACACGGTCAAAAAAAAAAAAAAAAAGTTTGTAACTTTTGGCACTGTAATTTTAATTGTCAGCCCTCCCAATTGTTCCCCTTTAAGTGAAACAATTGCCAAAATCTAGTTTAGTCTGTTAGTCTCTGTTTTAGTGTAAAACAATCTTTGTACAGCAGAAGCGGAGGCGGAAAGAAGCTAGCTGATAGAGGTAAAAAAAGAAGAAAAGAAGGTAAATTTGTAACTACAAGGCTGATTCAGTCAGAACTCTTAAAAGGGCAGTTGAAATTGAAGGAGCCTATGAGGAGGAAGGCAAGCTGTGAAGCAAAATCAGTCAGCTGAGCTCGAGTACGATATTGGGAAACTTTTTTTTTTTACCATTATGAATCAAAGATGTGTTCCTGCTACTTGTAGTGGTTGTTATACACAGAGTTGTACCCTTTGCTGTTAAAATGTTTAAAAAAGAACAGTAAGAAAAACTTAGGATGAAAATCAGAAATGAAACAAGTGAGTTTTTTACTCTAATTTGTGGTATCTTTTTCGCTTCTTTCTGTGCTTTGGCTTTTATGATGGGGGAGTGTTTTTTTGTCTCTTTGTTTAAAAGCCACTTCCATTTTTTCTTCTTTTTGTAACTGGTGGGATACTGTCTTTAAAATTATCTATTCATGGGGAGCTAAAGACTAAAGCAAGCGGGGACCACCCACATGGGTGGTGCTGACGCTGCATGTGGGTCCTACTCATTTATCTAATGCCAGATTGGGGGTGGGGCCTACACACCAAAACCCCACCCATGTGAGTGATCTATGCAATGCCACTATCTCTCTCTCTCTCTCTCTCTCTCTCTCTGCAGAAGAGAAGAGCCTTTACTTTCTTCTCTCTCATTGATAGGAGAAGGAGAGGACATGAACAGATCAAAAAGTAGATGTTGATGCCCCCACGTATGACAAAAGTGCACGGATACAAGAATCTTTTGGGGTCTGTAGCCTTGTGAATGCGTGAGAGAAATTGGCAGTAACTCAGAGAGAGAGAGAGAGAGAGAGAGAGGCCCTAGATTTTTACTGTTGCCTCGGAGTTTGGACCAAAAAGCGAGGAGTAAATATAAATGCAGAGATAGTGAGAAACAGGTAGGCAGGCAAAGGCTTCGGTAACTACAAAGTTACCATAACCGTGCTGCTATGTTGACATGTAGAGATTATAAACTGAAAGGGAGACCGTATCCATATGCTGTTTCCCAATAGAGACAGAGAGAGAGAGAGAGAGAGAGCTAGCGTATTGGTGTCTTGGGAATTTATGATTAGGGTTTGTGGAATGATGGGCTCAACAGTGTTGTGCAATTAATAAGTGATCATGGTGGTCGATTTAGACTTTTTTTTGTCACTGTATTATCTTCATTAGAATTAAATTGAGTTACGTTTGTAGAAAAATGACATTGACGGGAGCAAAAGGGGTGAGGAAATCGGACAATTGGGTTTCAGAAAAGTAGGATTTTGCCTAGATTCGCTTATCAATTATGAGCCATGATCATGATAGTTGAAATAAGGCAATCTTTTGTCACATGTTGTATGTTACTAGGTTACTAATTTGGGCGGCACTCCTTCAGCAAGAATTCCATAATATATATATATATAGATTTTAATGCTTATATATATATTTTAAATTTTATATAAATTATATTTTATTTTAATCTAATCTAAATTACGGGGAGGATGATTCGAACTGATATAATTCATAATAAAATTGACAATATGACAGCATTTTACTAATCATTCAATTAAGAAGCTAACAATGTAACATATACTATAAATACTTGGTTATATTATTCTCTCTCTATGTGTATATTATGATTGTATGAAATTATGTGAAGTGAGAAAAGGGTAAATAAGAAATCATTCGTTCGTGTATAATCTCAAATGAACATGATTGTGCCGGAAGAGGATCCAAGGCGTTCTCTTTTGGCTTTTTTTTTGCCCTTTCTATTTTTGCAATATTTTTTATTAGATTGTAGGGTAGCCCACTTTAGTTATAAAAATAAAAAAAATTACTCGAGAGCCCTAGCAAGCACCCAATATCATTAAGATGCATGTTTGTTGGGTGCATGCTAATTACAGAGGAAGTGTTCAAGAAGAAGAGGCTCCTCCTCCATCTTGTGCATATGGATGGATAGGGTTTGTTTGGTCAAATTGTGTGTGCGGGGCTTACGGATGGATAGGGGCTTACGTTTTCATATGTGCGGCTTTTTCTCATGTCAAAATTATAAGAAGCCAGTGGTCAGGATTTTACAAAAGAAACAAGGAGCACCGAATTGATGGTGTCATCATAACTACATAACTATATCCTTTTCAATATTATCGGGTCGCTCATAGTTTATGGGTTCAATTTTGACCCGATTCGTATCCGATGTTATGGGTCTAAGTGAAATGTGGTTTATAAAGTGTTGCAATTTATCACCTATGTCAAGTTCTATTTAAGTTTCATATCACATATGTTAAGTTTTATTCAATTTTCATTAGCATGCCTCTCACATGGAGAGAGATACGTCCATCTACATATTAGGGCTCGCTAATGACTACATCTTATAGAATGGTCAAGGATCTAATATGGAGGAGATCGGCTGTTTGAATGGAAATCGATTTCAGTGATCCCTAATATGTAGATGGAATAAAATATCATCAACATGAGGGGCATATGATATGTTTTTATTGAATAGTAGACTATGATAAATTGCAACACTTTACAAAATTCAGATTAATAGTAAAAATTAAAATTTTATGTGGATTACACATGCTTAAAAGTTAAGGTGATATTTATTCACTTTGAGTTAATTTAACTATCATTTGCTTCCTTTTTTATTTTATTTTTTCCTTTTTCCTTTTTAGATTTAGAATGCACATTCTAATAGGAGGTATGGTAAAAATTTTGCATTTAAAGTCACCGCCCAACAATAAGAAATCATATCAAATATTAGAAAAAGGTAGGGAAGAATAGAACCTTATTGATGAAAATAAAGAAATTCAATAGCCATCCGTCCTCCTACGCGCTTCTCAAAACAAGCCTCAAGCATTTATCTGCATAATGATATTATTAGGGAATGATCAGTGAAATTGGCATTCCATATCTTACCAACTTAATTGTGTTAATAACATTTGCACAAGAAACGAGAAAGGAGTACCTAACTCCATAATTTTTTTAAAAAAAATATGTAAAAGGGCTTTGAGGAGGAGTTTTACACAAATATTCGTGGGGTGTTCAGGAATTTTGAATTTTGTCCACATAGGTCGAGGTGGAAGAACACACTAACAACTCCATAAACTCATTTAACAAAGATGTAACATTATTAATTCATTCATAAACCAAAAATTTAGGAAAAACCTATTGGAGTCCGACTCTTCAATATTCAGGCACAACAATTTTTTCTTCTTTTGTTATTCTAAGAAAAAAGGAAAGCATATGAAACCCTCCATTTGTCGATGTTGGCATCACTTCTCCCCAACTAGCTCAACCTCCCTCATCGCCACTATTTCCAAAATTTGGCCTAAGATCCGGTTTATTTGCATAAAGACACATAGAGAGAGCTAGCAAGCCTCAGATCTGATTCGTATGTAGAGAGAGTAGAAAGTGATGAATAGAGAGAGAAATATAGAAATAATGACCGATACAGATCGACGAGGGAGGAGTGGTGTCAACACATGTAGGTGAAGGGTTTTGAAATATTTCCCTTTTTTAGTCTTTCCTTTTAAAATTAGTAGTGTGAGAAAAAAAAAACATAAAATTTCCTACTACACATCAACTCTTCTTCTAAAGATGTAAAAGAAATTATAGCAAATTAAACTCAACGTACGTGAATTGAACTTCAGAAATCCTTAGAGCAACGACTTTCCGTCTTTAATTTCGTCAATCCTTCTTGAAAGAGCAGAAGAGAGAGTGATTCTGGATTAGGTAGTTTTGTTTTTTCTTGAAGGCGGAAGGCCGGAGAGAAAGAGAATTGGAGAAAAGGTAATGATTTAGAGCATTCACAATGACCGGCGTAAATTTGGGATCTATAAGAGTAACTCTAGTGGGAGATGCCAAAAACCGTGCAATTGGCCTTTTTAGAAACCCAATCCAAAAACCAAGCTCCGATGGGCCGGATGGTTGGTTACTAAAAATTGGACATGGCCCTAGTTTGTAACCGAAAAAAAGAAGAAGCCAAGCTTATGTATTCTTTTTAGCAACTAAAGTTTCACGGGCCTTGTTGTTGGCATTGTGTGGTTTCGATAATATGCGTGGACGTGGTAACTGGACCGGATGGAAAAAGTAAAAAAAAAATCGATTGACTAAAATGTCAATAAACCGGCATCGAACCAGACCAGACTGGTTCCAGTCGATTTCGATTTCGATTTCACACCCAACCAAACCATACCGAATCGGATCAGTTGTGTATAATTTATGTTTTTTACAAAATTATTTAACTCTAATGTTACATTTTTAATCTCATAATAAATATTTCCCCAAGCCCAACTTCAAAACATCTCTTTTTTTTAAGCCCAATATCTCTATTTGTATGAAATTGGATCATTTGTTAATTTTCAAGCCCAAAAAATAAATTTTAGTTTGAATTTGTATAAGAAAAAAGTTCAAAAAAAAAAAAATTTCCAATCAAAAACTAAAAACCAGATCGAAATCGATTCAAACCGAACCACCTGTTTCAAAAAAAATAAAATAAAATAAAACCACTAAAATTTGACTAGTTAAATAATACCGACACCGATTTTGATTTAAGATAAAAATTAGACCAAATTAGACCGCGCCCACCCCTAGTGGCCATTATCCCACATCCGAGAAGTACTATAATAGTCCACAACTTACGAGCAGTTGATCCACTACGGTTAGATAAACCCCACACTTGGATAGGTTCATTTTGTTTTATCTCACACAAGGTATTGGACCTAAGTGGTTAGGTAAGAGACGATATAGTGAGCTCTTACGGGTACCTTACACAACAATGATACTAGAGACTAGTGCTTTGAATTGGGCTCCCTTCAAGCAGATACAATTTTGATATTGACTAATGCCTTGAATTGGGCTCCCTTCAAGCAGACACAAAAATTGTTAACTCTCAGTAACAAAAGTAAAATGACCTTGTGGAAGTTAACGAGAGAAAGGGTATATAGAATACAAAAATGAAGCCAGTTAATATTGGTACTAGAGACTAGTGCTTTGAAATGGGCTCCCTTCAAGCAGACCTACAAACTATAAACTCTGAATAACAAATGTAAAATGAACTTGTGGAAGTTAAAGGACAGAAAATGATAAAATATTTAAAATATTAAAAGTTGTCTTTGGTTAATGAATTTATTAAGCATTGAAACTTTACATAAAATAAGGATATAATATAGTAAATTAACATTTTTTCATCTTAAATTTTTTGAAATCGAAATAAGAACATGAGGTCCTATTTTCATGGGACACAACTTCTTTTTCCTTTTTTGTTGTTAAATTCTCTTAATTCATAAATAAAAAAATAAAAAAATAAAAATCAATTGGCACGCACGTGAATATGTGTGAAAGGGCCAATATAAAAATGAAGCGAAAAAGTAATAGAACGGAATAACATCATGAATACTTAATAGATTGACGATTGAAGGAAATTTATTGCCATGAGTTTTGCGAGCATATTTAGCACATTTGTACATGAATGAGATGAAGGAGGTGAGGGAGAAACGAAGGAGAAAACAAGAATTTTAATTTTGAATCTTTATGGACCTTTAAAAAAAATTAGGGTTCACTCAAATTCAATATACATTGTGTTCTAACTAGCCAAAAACTAGCGAAATCCCAAGAGAAAATCCTACGGAAAGACACCTTTGCACTTGCTCCCCTTGGGAGTTGTGGCCTCCTTCCCTCCCCTCCCACCTCTCAGCCTTTACCCTATGCTTTCCTTTCCTCCCATCCGTTCTCATCTCCTCTCCTCTCATTCTCTCACTCTTCCCCCAAATCCTTCTTTGTTTTTTCGTTTTGTTTTCTGGTCGGGAAGGAGATGCCTTGAAACACTATCATCACCTTGATAGTCGTCGTCTTTTGGCCCACGCACACATCCCATCATAAGGATTTGACTCCAGTTGTTAGCCTTCAACATGAGTTTGAGCTGCAAGGCGGGGTTGTTGTTGGGTTGCGTTGGATTCAAGTTTAGTTGGTACTACATTATGAGTTTAGCCGGTATGGCGCTACAACTTTCTTCAGGTTGCGCGACAGGATGTGGAGCGGTGATCCTGTTTCTTAGTTTGTTTCCATCGAATAACTTCTAGAAACCTTTTAAGAGTTTGCTATGTTTTTGATTATTTTTCTAAGGTTTTTAGATTTCGACTATGTCTCTATTCTAAATGCGAGACTAATATGAATTTCAGGTTCAAGTAAGTGTGGTTTTAGTTGCTGAAAACGGGATTTTAGTCATTTTATTGGTTGCACGTGATTCTTCCAGATCAATTTAGCTTGATGTTGCATTTGGTCACTAACGATGATGTACTCATATTCGGCGTTGCTTAAATTTTGTACTTTCTTTTGTCAATAAATTTTTCCACAAAAAAAATAATATCTATATTATATTCCATAAATTTACTCTACACCACTGATGTCGTTGCTAGGTATGGGTTGTGTGATGGCAGATGGGTGGCTGAGGGGTTGGGCTGAGTCGGGAGGGAGAAAAAGATGGCTAGGTTCCCTAGGAGGAGACATATATTTTTGCTTTCTTTTTATTTTATTTTAAAATTATTTAAAATTAGTTTTAAAATGTAAAGAATTTTTTTATTAGTTTTTTGTCAATGTGGAAGTTCATGTCATTAAAAATTGGGTCCCATTTTTGACACCAAAGTATTTAACAGATTCATTAACGGTGTAGATAACATAGGGGGTAAATTGTAGGTTTTCCCGGAGTTTAAGTATGGAGTTGTAAATATTCCCAAAAATGGGTATGAACTTGAAAATGACCCCATAGTTTGGGGGGTATTTTTTAGTTTGTCCAACAAAATACTAAGAAATGGGCAATAAATATTCTTGTCATGGCACTTCTACCATTTTTTACTTTGTTATGAACTTTTTTCAAAATGGATGTCCTTGCTTGCTGTGACCATGACCTCCGCATTAGAGTACTGTGTAATTGGCACAGGCCACAAAAAGTCTTGCTCAATGAAGTGCCAACCCCATTTTTATGGCCTTTTAACAGTTCAATCAAGAAAACAAATGTGGTTTTTTAACTTACAAGAGGATTGCTTTTGGGGTTTTGCTCCAATTAAATCGAAAGATGGTTTTTTGGTAATTTGATCCAATTCTGAGGTTTTAGTTTCTATGTAAAGCGACTTTTTTGGGGCTAGAAGTATTTCCATCAATTATTCTGTGTACAATTTCGTAGCTTGAGTTCCTTTCATTCAAATAATTAACATACGAAGGTGAGAATAGAGCCAGTTCAAAACCAATAAGGACCTGCGTTAAATTTGAAAGCATGTACAAAACCTTTTTTCTTTCTTTCTTGGGTTCGTATTTGGTCATGTCCAACTAAATTAACAGCAAAGCCTTAGTTTTTAGTTTCTTGAACGATTAAAATGTGGACCAATTTTTAGTAGTACTTTGGCACAAGTTCTATTCCACCAAATAAAGATATAGTGGGCGAGTGGGGGTCGCTCTCTCGTTTCTACGAGGAGAGAAAAGTCTTGATGGTTAGGGTTTCTTCCTTGTTTCCCACAGGAAAAGTCTTGGTCCTCTATGTTTTCCTGAAACCGTCTCTCCAAGTGCTCTCCGGATTGATATTGGGTAACTGGATCTCGTCTTTTCCTTCTCTGATTTGGTTTTCCTTGCTTGATTTGGTAGTGGTTCTCTGGGTTTTGTATCGTGTCTGGCAAGCTTTGTTTTGAGACTTTGGTTCTTAGGTTTTGGTAGCGCCTTTCTCTACAGTGCAGGTTTTGCTCTCCGTCGTTTCCAACACCCTCTGCTTTTTTGTTTCAGTCCTACTTGTATGGGGGAGAAGGGAACCCTTCTTTTGGCTGGGGAGCCGACCCTCGACGAGATTGGGACTTCGCTTGAACAACAACTCGTGCTTACATATCGGGAGAAGGTGGGGGTGTGATAGGGGCTTCTGCAATATCCGATCGTTTTGTGGGTTTTATTTATGGCCTTGTTGCAAAAGTGCTAATGCCACAGGAGGTCAATCGTGATGCTTTTATCAAGAATTTCTCCAGCCTATGGAAAGGTAAGGAGGATGTCTCGATTAAGGAAATTGCACATAATCAGTTTTGGGTTCGGTTGTATGTGACTGTGATGGCCCCCGAGTTCTTGATATGGAACCATGGGCCTGTCGGAGATCCCTCGTCCTGCTGGCGGAGAATCCAGATGATGCCTCTCTCCCCATGGTGCCGTTACATTATGGGACCTTTTGAGTTCAACTGCATGGTATTCCGAGTATTTGTATGACAGTAGCTGTTGGGGCCACTTTGGGTGAGGTATTATGGGTGGATAATCGAGATGGGGATGATTGTGTGGGTCGTTTTATTCGTATCCGGGTCCGTTTTGATGTTGACTTGCCTTTAATACATCAAACACCAGTTACTTTTCTTGAAATTGGAGAGAGACTAATAGATTATGTTATCAATGGGCAAGAAATGTTGTTTTATATATTAAATCATCCTATATTATCTTTCAATATGTAGAATAACCATAGTCCAAGGAATACACAAGTGGATATGAGAGCTATGTAATGAGATTGCATACATGGAGATTTCTCATCATCCCTATTCTGAATATGTTCCTGGTCATATGAATATTGATTGGGCGTCAATATTTCACAAAGACTAGTACACACAGTATCGTCTCTATATGTAGGGAATGAAAAGGTCTCAAGTCATTAAGTGTGGAGACACATCAATATGTGTGTAGGTGCTTGTAGAAGAACAAGTACACTGAACGTGATCCAACACATAAGTTACAGCATAGAAGTCTTTACTCATATGTCAAGCTGGAACTCATAAATTACAATGGTGCAAACTAATCCTTAGACCTGAGGCATCATAGATATTTTGTGTCTATGATGTTAATCTTTGAGGGCATTATACAGTCAAGCTAAATTAGGTATAGCCTAAAGATGCTCATCAGGATTTTCAATAGAGTCATGGAAGCAAATGAATGTACAACAAGGAATCTCTACTCTCAGTAAAGGAGAGAGAATACTCCAAAATATGATTGGTCAAATCTCTGCGTAGAATAGTGGATAAAACTTGAAAGAAGAAGTCTTCAAATCTTATCAGGATAATCATATAAAATGAATGATTCACATTAGGATATTGACAATTGGATTCCATGATCTAATAATGTGAATAAGGAGTATTGACATAAGAGAAGGATTCACGTCATTCCAATTTGAATAGGTTCTTTCACAACGTCTTATTTAGCTCGGATAACCTTGACTTGCTGTTAGGCGATAACCATGGTTTGTGGATGTCCTACAATGTTTCAATTAACCTTTATTGATAGGAAGAATTAAATGAAATTTAATTCGAATATTATCTCTGAGGAGTTGAGTCAACCCACTACCTTGCTAAAGATAACCTACGAATTTGCACACCCAAAGAATGTGATTAGAGGTACAAATGAGGAGACACAAGTCAATAGTTGATAATTAAATGTCAAAGTCAACAGTCAAAAGTTAACATGTTGACTAAAGCAATTGATCAAAGTCAAATAGTTAGACCGGGTCAATTATAATTTAATAGTTAAATTATAATAAAAAGTTAATTATGAAATTAATATTGACATATAGAAATATTGGATTGAGTTTTTAAATATGATTTTAAAGGAAATAGATAAAATAACCCAAAAGGCTATTGGGCCCAAGGAATAAGTGAAGCAAGATGACATGATCTATTGACCAAATGGAGCCCCAAATACACACCCAATTGCCTTTTGTGTCGTCCTATATAACCTACGTATTGGAGAAAACTAGCTAGGGTTTTTCGTTTCCTACTTTGGTTGATGAGTGATCATTTTTGTATCTCATCTTCCTAAAACCAAAAATTGGTCCAATCAAGAAGTAGACTAGCATCCATACTTCTTGATTGCCTTCTCTTCATCTTTAGGAGCATTTGGTGTGGCGAGGTAGAGGACTCCAATCTTGGAGCCTTAAGGTGAATGAGTCAAAATCAAGAGAAACAAAACGTCTTTCCAACAAAGGTGTTCATTCTTGAGAAATCAAGAAAATGTCATCATGGTAAAGATCTATTCCCTTTTTCCTTTTTTATTTGTGTTCAAAGAGATTAGGTTAAGATACTTCGTTTAAAATGAAAAAAGTTTAGCTCAACTAGTATAGACGAAATAAATCCGCCATTTAAAATGTTTTTGTTGTATAGGTTTAGCTTAAATGTTTTACTTTTAAGGCTTTTAGGCTCCTCAAATAAAATTATTTGTCATACGACAACTATTCTTCAATAACCATATTTCGATGGATATTGTGAGTCTTCAAAGGAAACTTTGTTTTTTGGCCGAAAGAAAGCGGCTTAAACCCAAGGAAATTGGATGGATCTGACCAAAATAAAAAAAAAAACAAGTAGAGAAAAGGATCAAGAAAACTGAATGAGAAAGACGTAAGGAAAAAATAAGAGAATATTATAAAATAAATGTCTCAATTAAACCATCGTGATTTTCTTTATTCCGAAGAAAACCATGCATGTTGATTTGATCACAATCCTCAATTGGATTATTTCCATTTCAATAATTAAAGTAATCGTCTCTTGCTATATCTGTTTTTACCCTTCCTATAATTTGACCCCAAAAAAAAAAAAAATCTCTATTTTATCCCAACTTAAATTAAAATAAAAATAAAAAAATCCTAAATATCTAAAACAGAAGGGAAATTATTTGGTTTTTTTTTGGCAAAAATGGTCACAATATTTGAAGGGAAACTATGGCCAGACCATAGAAGATAGGGGTGGGCATTCAAATCGAAAAATCGAGCCCAAATAAACCAGAAAAAACATGATTGATAAAAAACTGAAATGAGTTGACCAAAAATTAGATGGAACCGGTTTGGTCCGATTTTAGTTCCAGTTCTTTTAGTGGAAAAACTAGGCCAGGCTGAGCTAGACTAATTTTGTATTTATTAATTTTTTAATAAAATATTTAAGCCCAATACTAAATTTCTGAACCCATAACTAATCTTTCCCTAAGCCCAGCTCTAAGCCCAATACTAAATTTCTGAACCCATAACTAATCTTTCCCTAAGCCCAGCTCTAAATTACCTCTCTTTTCTAAACTTCAATGTACCTTTTTTTTTTTTTTTTTTAAACAGTCAAATAATACTTGACAGAAGTGAGGAAGAAGGACTAAAACTCCACTTGTGGAAGAGGCTATGGACTACATAATTTAATAAACTCAAAGACTACATGCAAATCAAAGTATAATTTATGGACCATTTCTACAAATAATATTAAATTATTCATAATTAATTCCCCATTTAACATTGCTTATTTGGGGCCAAATCACTTATTTTCACAATTTTAAGGCTCGTTTTGAAGTGATTCTGGATATGCCAGAATCACATGGAAGGTGCTTCATAAAAAATACTTAAAACTACTTAAAGTGATTATATAGGGAAGTGATTCTCCATAAAAGTGCTTTTTGGTCTATCCAGAATAACTCCCACACGAGCCCTTAGTTTCTCATCCCGTTTGGTAAAAGAAGAGAGAATTTATTTTTAGACGAAATTATGTGACTCACTGTGATTTGGGAAAGCATATGAAAGGATGATTATTATTTCACCTTTCGCGTAAAGCAAAACATCTAATTTAGTCATTATACACATCCCACAACACTTTTACACAAATGTTTACCAAATACTTATAAATTGATTTTTGTATGAATATCACTTTTAATATAAAATTTATCCAACGCCAAACTTCTTTCACTCACAGCTGTAAAATGATGACCATATATATAGTCCCTGACCACGAGTTTGTGGTGCATTTAGGAAATTAATTGAAATGATGACCGCCTCTTTTTCTCACTATATGAACAGAGAGAGAGAGAGAGAGAGAGAGAGAGAGAGAGAGAGAGAGAGAGAGAGCACAATATCATATCTCGAGATATTCTGCAAAATCAACTCTTTCCTCTTAATACACCAACATTCCCGCCATACCCGGCTTTGTTTTGAAACTTTCCATAACAAAAAAAGAAAATGATTTTTTCATATATATATGTATAAAAACCTCTTGCCCTGAACTCAATTCATCATAATAATAAAAAATCAAGCTAATACTACTAAACTACACAGCCCTGCTGAGTCACAGAGGAGCGAGTCAGAGAGTGATCTCCATCTCATATTCACAAGAAAACTACGATGAGAGAGAAAATGGAGGAGTATTTGAGGAAGAACTTCGACGTGGAACCCAAACGGCCCTCCGACGAGGCCTTGATGCGATGGAGATCCGCAGTCGCCGTCGTCAAGAACCCAACCCGAAGGTTTCGCATGGTCGCCGATCTCGCCAAGCGCGCCGAGGACGAAAGAAAGCGCAAGAACCTCCAGGTCCGTTCCAATATTTCCATTGTCATCATTATCATCGTCGTCCGTACGATTTCTTTGATCAGTTGTTACGTTAATTGCATGCTGCTCTGTTTTGGCTTCAAATCTTTGATTAAGAAAATGGAAGGAGTGTGTGAAATGCATGCATTGATTTTCCTTCTTTGGTGTTTTTCCGAGATTTTCTCGGAAGCCAAACATGCCTACGAGATTATTGATAATTTGTTTGTGAGGTGTAGTGACCGATAGATCATGTTCTGTTTGTTATAATGACTGTAAGATCTTTAGTTTTGAAATTTCTTGGTGATGATCGTGTTAAAAAATTAATTTATGAACGTAGTGTTGATCATATAAGAAATCAGTAATTGGATGAGTTCTGCACATTTTGTTTTTTGTTTTTTTTTTTTGTTTTTTTGTTTTTTTTCGGTTTGGGTGGTTGAATTTTATTACAAGAAAATTTCAAATTGATTGTGAACGGAAACTGTCGTCTGAAGCCAATGGCCAATGTGCTTTGAGAGGCGGTCGGGTCAAAATCCATGAATCCATGACAATACATTTGTCGCTGGCGGTGGTGGGGTTTTTTTGAAGTCAATTAGGCGGCCATTAGGCTTACGCGCTGCCACAGGCTGCAACACGTATTGCTGAATTATACATCATACGAGTCACACAAAAGGTGGGACCCACATAATTAAGTGGGTATAAACTCTCTATTAGGAGATGTTAAGTCACGGTTAGTAAATGTGGTCCAAATAGTAATACCGTGCACTTAACATCTTTCCCAAATAGTAATAACATGTTTCTTTGCACTAATTGACTCTCCTTTTGCGAAACTCACCTTCAAATTGTCTTTTTACTTGGTCTGGAAAGGGAATTGTCTAACTTTTTCCTACCAAATATGATTTCTGTCTGTTTGTATACATATGTCATATAGCTGGGATTGGATTAAGTTTAAGTGCTATTGCTGGAGGTGGATGCATTTATTTCACCAGTTATATTTCATCTCTCCCAACTTAAGTTTCTAAAAGTCTCCTACTTTAGGGTGTTGAATCTATTCATTACTGTGTATTAAATTTATTTATTGACCAATAGCTATACGGGGGTTACTAATATATAAGCTTGATGAAACAATTAAACCAAAACGGGAAATATTTTTGTTTTCACTCTCAAGTAGAATATACGAATGCCTCTAAAGAAGAAAATTACCTTTTGCTGTTGTTGCTTTGAGCTAAGCCTGGACATTGCTTGTGGGAAGTGATTAATATTAAAACAAAGTTCAAAACTTCCATACAAAGTGATGTTCTTTGTAAGTTTTTTTTTTTTGTTTTTTTATTTTTAATTTGTATCGTTACTTTTGGTTTGGGCTGACCAAATTTGTACAGAATTTATGAAGTCAAGGCATTAGTTTTATGCATTAGCACTAGGATAATATATCTATTTTTCCTATAATTCCCAGTTTACAATTAGTTTGTTGAAAGCATTACGATTTCATAGTGTGAAAAAAAGGACTGAAAAACAAAAGGAATGAAGATTTCCTGCTGATAATCTTTTCAATTTTATGTTCTGGACGATGAGGAAACTTCTTTGCTATTTCAGTTGAAATATGAAATGAAGACATTTGTGATTATGCAGTGATTTCTTTGTATATTTTTACTCTAAAAGGTCAAGTGTCCTGTAGTTTTAGCCCACTTATACTTTGTTTTGCTTTGTATATAATTGCTTCACTGAGACTGATTTGGCTCATCCAACAAGCAGTATATAAAACACCCTAGTCCGTGAGCAGAGTTCTTTCCAGGATTTCTGAATTCAGTTTTTTCAGAATGTAGGCAAACTTATTGGACAGATATACATGCAAGATTTTGGAGAATGTTCCAAAGTAACAAGCCCAGCTCTTAATTACTTGGTCGTATTTGTCGAAAATGACTCTGGATATGTTAGTATTCAGCTTAGGAAAAGGAAATATTCAGGTAGTGCTCCTTTGAATTTTGCTCACATAACCAAAAATTAAGGGGAAGTTAATTAGAGAAATACCAGATTTTGATTTGAAAAGGAAAACAATTACATGCTTGAGCTAATGTTAGGATGGCCTGCGTTGGTAATTTGTCTGCATCATGAGTGTTTTTCATCAGGTTTGAAGACATTAGGGATCTGTAAAGCATGAAAAGCATGTTTCATGTGGTTTTTATTTATTTTCTTAATCTAACATTTTGGTTATGCTTCCATTGATTCTGACCAGGAAAAGATACGTGTAGCTATGTACGTGCAGAAAGCAGCATTGCAATTCATTGATGGTACTACTCTTTTTCATTATAGTAGCATCTCTTTCACTTAATCTTCTAATTCCTTTCTAAGTTCTGTACTATTTTATACAATACAGCTGGCAATCGTGGGAGATACAATCTATCCAAAGAAGTTAGAGATGCTGGTTTTGGCATTGAACCTGATGAAATTGCATCCTTTGCTAGATCTCACGATAACAAGGGTTTGGAAGGACATGGAGGAATAGCAGGATTAGCAGGGGATATTTCTGTATCGCTGAAAGATGGTGTTGTTTCAAGCAAGATACCTGTTAGGCAGAATATATATGGTCTCAACCGATATGTCGAGAAACCTTCTAAAGGTTTTTGGATGTTTTTCTGGGAAGCCTTACAAGATTTAACTCTAATCATCCTCATGATTTCTGCCGCGGTCTCTATAGGTGTTGGAATTGCAACCGAAGGGTGGCCGAAAGGTATGTACGATGGCTTGGGAATAATACTCAGCATCCTTTTAGTAGTGATGGTCACTGCAGTTAGTGACTACAAGCAATCATTGCAGTTTAAAGAATTAGACAAGGAAAAGAAAAATATCATGGTTCAGGTGACTAGAGATGGACGCAGACAGAAGGTCTCTATCTACGATTTAGTGGTTGGAGATATTGTTCATCTTTCGATCGGAGATCAAGTTCCAGCTGATGGTATTTTCATATCAGGCCACAGTTTACAAGTCGACGAATCGAGCTTGTCAGGTGAGAGTGAGCCTGTGGACATAAGTGAAGATAAACCTTTTCTTCTTGCAGGAACCAAAGTGCAAGATGGTTCTGGTAAAATGCTGGTGACATCAGTTGGTATGAGGACTGAATGGGGACGACTAATGGTTACTCTGAGTGAAGGTGGAGACAATGAGACACCACTGCAGGTGAAACTTAATGGAGTTGCAACCATTATTGGAAAAATCGGTTTGGCTTTCGCCGTGCTGACATTTTTAGTTCTGACTTCAAAGTTTTTAGTAAACAAGGCAGTTCAGCATAGGATGACACACTGGGATTCCAGTGACGCATTAAAGCTTTTGAATTATTTTTCGACTGCTGTCATTATAATTGTCGTTGCGGTCCCAGAGGGGCTACCTCTGGCAGTGACACTAAGTCTTGCCTTTGCAATGAAAAAATTAATGACTGATAAAGCACTTGTTAGGCATCTATCTGCATGTGAGACAATGGGTTCTGCTACTTCTATTTGCACAGATAAGACAGGAACCTTAACAACAAATCATATGGTGGTGAATAAGATATGGCTCTGTGATGAAACCAAGAATATAACAAGTAATCATGACAAAAACGTATTGAAGCCCGTTTCAGAAGAAGTATATAAACTCCTTTTGCAGTCTATCTTTCTGAATACAAGCTCAGAGGTAGTCAAAGGGGAAGATGGAAAAAATAGTATTATAGGTACTCCAACAGAGACTGCAATAATAGAATTCGGCATGCTTCTGGGAGGTGATTTTAAATCTTATGGTGAGGGATATAAGACACTTATGGTTGAACCATTCAATTCAGTCAGGAAAAAGATGTCTGTACTAGTGGCTCTTCCTGGTGGTGGTCGGCGACTAGCATTCTGCAAAGGAGCATCAGAAATAGTTTTCAAAATGTGTGACAAGGTTGTTAATACCACTGGTGAAGCTGTGCCTCTGTCTGAAGAGCAGAGAAATAAAATCTCAGATGCCATAACTGGTTTTGCTTGTGAAGCTTTAAGAACTCTTTGCTTAGCTTTCAAGAATGTCGAAGACGATGCTGGTGAAAACAGTATTCCTGAAGATCAATATACATTAATAGCTGTTGTTGGAATTAAGGATCCTGTGCGGCCTGGGGTGAGGGAAGCTGTGAAGATTTGTTTAAATGCTGGGATTACTGTAAGGATGGTCACCGGCGATAATATTAATACAGCTAAAGCCATAGCTAAAGAGTGTGGCATTTTGACAGAAGGTGGTTTGGCTATAGAAGGGCCAGATTTCAGAAATAAGAGCCAACAGGAGATGGCAGAAATAATTCCAAAACTACAGGTTTTTGTTTTGCCATTGCTTTAATAACTTCCTCTTATACATGCTCATTTGTGTTCATGGAAAATAGTTCCAGTACCAAATTTCTGTGAAGGAAATAAGTGGAAAAAAAAAAAAAAAATGCTTCATGCAGGTAATGGCTCGATCCTTGCCTTTGGACAAGCACACCTTAGTAAAACAGTTGAGGGATGGGTTCAGAGAAGTTGTGGCAGTTACTGGAGACGGGACTAACGATGCTCCTGCTTTGCACGAGGCAGACATCGGACTTGCCATGGGTATTGCAGGAACAGAGGTTTGCAATAGACCCTCATCCTACACTAGTGCAAATAATTCAAGTGTCTGCTCTTTATTCAAGTTTCTATCTTTGTACCATTGGTAGGCTAAAATTCGACTGTCTGCAGGTTGCAAAAGAAAATGCTGATGTTATCATAATGGATGATAACTTCACAAGTATAGTGAACGTTGCTCGATGGGGTCGTGCGGTTTATATCAACATTCAAAAGTTTGTACAGTTCCAGCTAACAGTTAACATTGTCGCTCTGATGCTCAATTTCATTTCAGCATGTGTCTCAGGTGTGTTCATCCGTGGAACTAATTAAACCTTTTTATGCATTTCTAATACTTCCAATTGTAAATAAAAATCTTTTGACATGCATTTTTACCTAATGTAGATCCTAATGTTCCCTTTAAATAACTTACAGGATCGGCGCCGCTAACGGCTGTCCAGATGCTTTGGGTAAACTTGATCATGGACACTCTTGGTGCCTTGGCACTGGCCACAGAGCCACCAAATGATGGCCTTATGAAAAGACCACCAGTTGGAAGAAATATCAACTTCATCACTGGGATCATGTGGAGGAATATTATAGGTCAAAGCATCTATCAAATTGCTGTCCTCTTGGTTCTCAAGTTTTGTGGGATCAGGCTTTTGAAGCTCACTGGTGCAAATGCAAATTCCATTCTCAATACCATCATATTCAACTCTTTTGTGTTTTGCCAGGTACCATCCACTGATACATTGTTTTCTTTTTGTTTTATCTCCATTTAAATCATGATTGTTTGCGGTAAATAACATCATTCTTCTATTTGTTTTTGTTTCGATGAAACAAAGAAAAGTGGAACGAAGATCCTCGAAGGATCCCAATATTCCAGAAATCTTAAGTGTATATATAAAAAATTTCAAATTCTACACAGCTGAAGCTGAATGTTTTTTCATTCATTACCATCAAATTTTGCATGTCAGGTATTCAACGAGATTAACAGCCGTGACATGGAGAAGATCAATGTTTTTCGTGGCATGTTCGATAGTTATACTTTCATGATGGTGATGATCGCTACAGTAGTGTTCCAGATCATCATAGTTGAATTTTTGGGTACTTTTGCACAAACTGTGCCACTGAGCTGGGAGTTGTGGTTAGCAAGCGTCTTGATTGGAGCTGCAAGTTTACCCATTGCGGTCGTCCTCAAGTTCATTCCCGTCTCAATCAAGAAACAAACTGTCAGGGATCAAGAGGATATATACGAACCTCTCCTCCGTGGCCCTCAGCTCGCATGAAAGATAGAGATGTCTATTTTTCGAAAGATCCTTGTGCAGAATCTTGGAGGGATTTTCTTCTTTCTTTTTCTGTTGCTTGTTTGCATAACTTTCAACACCACTTCCCGTTATTTTGGTTGTACATTCCAATGTTCATTGAGGACAGCTAGAAATTGATCTTCTTTTTGCCTTTTTGGTGCTATTCGTTCAAATTCGATTTATATAGTTGAGCTGGGAGCTGTATTTTTTGGGACAGGAATATCCAGGATTTATTTGCAGGCTGAGTTTTATGCATTTGTTCTCATTTTTTTGTATCTGTTGGGTGTTGAGCTTGTTCCTTTTTACGTCTAGATTTTCAGACATCATATGTTGAGTCTGTTTTACTTTGCAACCAAACCCAAAACACATAAAGGTACCTTCTTGGAGGGATTGGAGAAGAGAGAGACGCAGATATGGAGGTATTGGAGGTCCGGGTTGGGGCCGACCCGGAGTGGAACTCAGTAAGTGGGAGAGAGAGGTCCGAGTCAGAGTCACTCACCCAGCATCTACATGAACGTAAGACGAGACATGTAGAATCTGTAGCTCTCCATGCTCCCTTCCCTTCCCTTCCTTTCCCTTCTCTTCCCTTCCCTTCTACCACATGGCTCGTTATACATCCCGGTCGTCTGCCTCAATTGCAGCCCAAAACGACGGTGTTGTTGTTGACGGTAGCCAGCCATTTAGCTTCTACTTTTCTCCATCCGTCTCTCTGCGAAAGAGTGTGTTGTATGTGTGTGACAATAGGGTAATGCTAGCTCACCACATTTTTATACCAGATTGGGTACCATCTCTCTAATAGGGTGGTATACAATGTGGTATAAAAATGAGGTAAGCCTAGCATTTTCCGTGACGAATAATTGTTGAATACAGGTGGTTAGCAACTGGGTTTGTATTTGTAGCTTAAATGATTAAGAGTATGAGTTATTTACACTAACATTCCTAAGGTTTTCGAGTTTTTCATCAAATTCCTTGAGGTTTCAAAAATTACACGAACCCACTTAGGTTTTAGATTGTTTTCACAAAACCCTTTTTCGTTAATTGTTCGTCCAAATTTCGATGATTTCATTGGAAAAACTTATGCAAATGACAAAATTAACGTCCATGAATGTATATGCAATCTAATCTCAAAGGCTAACTTTGTCATTTGGAGCATTGTTTTTATATAAAATCATCAATTCTTAGAAGAAAAATACACAAAAATGGGTTTTTTGAAAAAAAAAAAATTTAAAACCTCAAGAGTTTTGTGAAAAACTTGAAAACCTCAAGGGTTGTTAGTGTAAATAACTCTAAGAGTATTCAACCCTTCATATGAGGTCTTTTAGGTTTGATTCTCCTCTCCCCCATTATCGTTGTATAAAAAATAAAAATAAATAAATAGAGTACCATTGTGGGTAGTAGTTGGATGTAATTTACAGATTAGTTTGCCTTAATATGATTACGTATTTAATTGTTATATTTGGTTTTTGACTATAAGCTGGGTAGTATTGGTTTTCACGTTTGAAAAAAAGAAAAGAAAAAAAAGTGCAGGAGTACTATTGCAATTTTAATTGCCTTAAAATATCTTCAAATTTATTGTCATGACGTTGGACTTTGAATTAAATCATTTTGTTTCCAAAACGTGCAGTAAGATAAATTCCCTAACCGGACAATTCTTATTTGCCAACGTCTATTTGGAGACAGAGAGCACATTTGAACAATTGTTATTTTATTTTATTTTTGTTTCCTATAGAGCAAAGGAATCCAAATTCTATTCTAGTTGGTAGCTTGGTGGTCAAGTCAAGTAGAACCTAATTTCCTAATATGGGATGAATTCGATTGGAAACTCCACCACCAGTTCTTGGTTGGTATAAATACAAAGGTCCCTGCCTTTGCATGCTATTCATACCATAAGGTACTCAAGCCTCTAAAAATGTCGGTAACAGCAGGTGTTAGTGATACTGTGATTGCAGTCAGGGATAAGCTCAGAGGTAAAATTTGGAAAACAAAAGTTAGAAGGTATTGGCCTGTGATTGTAGTCAGGGATAAGCTCAGAGGTAACATTGGGAAAACAGAAGTTAAAAGGTATTGGCCTGGAAAAGCCCCCGAGTGGGCATATGATGCCGACGAAATGGGGATATTAGGATGTTCACAGCTGCTTCATTGGAGAAAGCTTTCCCCACTCAGGAATATGATGTTGTTAGAAAAGATTATCCTAGACTCCGCTGTGTGGCTGAGAGCAGGATTGATAATCGGGACGATGTTAGAGCTGATCATAGGCGTATCGGGCAAGCTGAGATTGTTTCAACAATTGAAGAGGAATCCAAGAGGCAGGAAGGGTTAGAAGCTGAGGAAGAGGACGCAGATGCTTTGGAGGAAAGAAGAAGAAGGATAAAGGAGAAGTTGCTTCAAAGGGAGTGTAGAAACTGATTTTCCCTTATATTATTCATATGATCATTATACAATATATATAAAGTTTGTAGAGAATAATCTACAGTTACAACAAGTCATTATCACAAACATAAATATGGAGTTATGGCCTAATAACAACGTAACTGACAACTGTCCATTTCCTATCATTAGTAGGATTAACTATTGTAACTGAAATACTATTGTAACTCCATAACACTCCCACGCAAACCGAACGCGCACAGCATAGCAAGATTTGAATGAAGAAACCACATGGTGATGGAGATGGCAGTAGCAGTCGTCTGTAGTAGTCTAGTAAGGGAAACAAAAAAGAAGAACTCCATAGGTGCAACAACGGCTTGAGAGAAACAAAGTAATAGAAAAATAAAAATAATGTCCATTGAGAGGCAGCAAGTGAAGGAGCGCATGGGTTCATGGAAGGAAAGAATAAAATGAAGGGCTGACATACAAGTCAAATGTACCTAGGGAACAACTCGTGAGAGGCCTATACCAAGGCAGAAGCACAGAGGAAGAAACATGGGCTGTGCAAAGGGAACACCAGCAGTGTAGCATGGCAGAGAAAGAGAGACGGCTCGGTGAGCAATGACAGGCAGTATCAACAAACAAGGGGAAATGATAGACACCACTATAGAGAAACCATCATAAATACATAAGAGAGAGAAACCATCAGAAATACAGGAGAAAGAGAAAAAACCACAATTGTAGACTAGGAAAAGTGAAAGTAAAGAAAGTTTTTTTTTTTTTTTTTTTTATAAATTATTTTATTTATAGATATGGGCTTCTAATAAAAACAAATAAAAACAAAATAAAAGAACGGAAGCATTAAGGTAAGGAGCACGAGTGTTTGGGTAGGAGAGAGAGACGAAGCTTAAGGGAATGAAGGGGCAGCATGCGTGTAGATAGATAATGGAGAAAGAGAGGGAGTCTTGATATAACCAGAGAAAGAGAGAGAGTTCAAGAGGGAGTTTTGATAGAGAGCTAAACACGGAGAGAGTGAAAGATAAAGGCTCATCAATGAGCAGAGAGCTTGACAGGGAGTGTTGAAAAATAAAAGGAAATGGCAGGGGCAGAGAGAGAAAAAAAAGATTTACTGATTATAGAGGGGAGGAGAAGATGGAGAACTATACAGAAGCAAACACCCTTTCGGGCAAGGAGAGCCAACGATTCTCAATGTTGGCAAATGAAGGATCGCTAATTGGTGTTAGCCATTAGCTTTGATACCATGTAGAAACTGATTTTCCCTTATATTATTCATATGATCATTGTACAATATATATAAAGTCTGTAGAGAATAATCTACGGTTACAACAAGTCATTATCACAAACATAAATATGGAGTTATGGCTAATAACAATGCAACTGACAACTGTCCATTTCCTATCATTAGTAGGATTAACTATTGTAACTGAAATACTATTGTAACTCCATAACAGGGAGCAAGAAGAAGGTCCACTCCTGTCAGAAGACGAGGAAGAGTCTGAGTATGATACTGACTCAGAAAAGAAGCTTACTGGTATGGTGATGCTGAAGCCTGTCTTTGTTCCCAATTCAGAGAGATATCCTATTGCTGAACTGTTGCAACTTGAGGCTGAAGAACGAGCCCTTGAAGAATCAAGGAAGAAGAATTTGGAGGAAAAGAAGAGAGAGACAAAGCAGATTGTGGTTGAGGAGATTCGGAAGGGTTTGGAACAGGAAGCAAATATTGCTGATATTGATACTGATGATGAAGTAAACGAGGCAGAGGACTATGAAGCTTGGAAGGCAAGAGAGATAGCCAGGATCAAGAGCGATAGGGACGATTGGGAGGCAATGTTAAAGGAGAAGGAAGAGATTGAAAAGGTTACAAACATGACAGAGGAAGAGAGGAGGGAGCGGGAGAGGAAGCATCCGAAAGCTGCACCACGACGAAAGCAGAAGTGGAGATTCATGCAGAAATATTACCACAAGGGTGCTTTGTTCCAGTCAGAAGCTGATGACTATGCTGCAACTGTCGGAACAGATGGAATTTACACGCGTGATTTCTCTGCCCCAACTGGAGAAGATAAGATGAACAAAACAATATTGCTCAAGGTCATGCAGGTCAAACATTTTGGTCACAGCGGAAGGACGAAATGGACGCATCTTGCCAATGAGGATACCACTAATTGGAAAAATCCGTTAAGTTCAATTTGATTCATGAATCAACAACTATGAACCCTCAATCTGTAAATGGAATCTACCACTCTGAATCCTCAGTAGGTTGAGTAAAAATTTTAGGATAATATGCAGAAAAACTACATTGATAACTATCGTTGTGGTCATAGGAACAATTTTAAGTTTGAAGTCATAGAACATGGGAAAAGTTAATCTTTTCTATTTTATTATCAATTTGTTCTGGTCATATTCATATTGTTACGTTCATTTCTATATTTGCAGGCTGAGTTTTAAGCATTTGTTCGCATTTTTGTATCCGTTGGACGTTGCACCTGTTCGTTGATACGTCTAAATTTTCAGACAACGGGGAGTCAAGTGTGTGAAGTCATGAAACTCTTTTCAGCTGCAGTTGTAGAGAAACACATTGATGCTACGGTTATAGACAGGATCCATGAGTGCAGGATTCTACAGGAAGAGAACTTCCAATGTTCCGTAAGTGACTCACTGGCTCGGCACATTTTCAGAAAATTAGTTAGGGATATAATCTCTAAATTACTGTGAATAAATAAATTAAACATTAATACAAATCTGCTCCAAAAACAATTTTTTTAAAACTCTTAGTTATGCAAGTGAGTTCTGTTGGTTGTATAAACTACTATCCAACAGTACGTGAATGCAAGGGAACTAATTTATACTTCTTTTTTCATTACTCTGTTTTTCTGATATCAACCAAACCCTATTCGATGCCAAAGTAAGAACACTATTTGCAGAGTTATTTGTGCAAAGTAATGGTAGAGATGTTCTTACTCTTGTCTCAAGATGGGTAAAGGCACGTCATGCTACGGTATGAAAGTGTTGAGGAGTTTAATTACCCCTTGTATTTGTAATGGCATTTCTAGTTAACATCAAAGTGCAATTAACTAATAGTAGAGGCTAAATATCACGATGCTACTTTTGACCCCAAAAAACAAAGGGTACTACAATGATGGCAAAGAATTGTATAGAATTCACACACCACCCATTCCTTTAGCCAGAATTTCCATTTGACGACGGCGATAATATTGTTGGAGCTCATGAGGCATTCCACTTATATCCATCAACATTATTCTCTCCTCTTTGTCTTCACGGTCGAGTCGAAGCCTCTCTTTATCCACCTCCAGCCTTTCTTTATCCATCTTAAGCCTCTCCCTAAGCATCTCCATTTTCTCTAACCGATATTGCCTTTTCTCTTCATTAACTTGGTCTCTCCATTTCTCCATGATGTGGAAGAGATCAACAACTTGCTTATTTGCATTGTCATTCTTATGGTGATCTTTTGTCTTCAGCTTCTCAGCCTTCATTATTAACGGTCTCTCCATGTTCCCAAAATCAGAATTTATGACCTCCCTCCTTAATGGTGATGTCTCCATGTTCTCAACATCACTATCTGAGACGTCCTTCCTTACTGGCGGTCTCTCAATGTTCCCAAAATCAGTATTTGGGATGTCCTTCTTGATCACTGGTCTCTCTGTATTCCCAAAATCAATACTCAGGACCCCCTTCCTTGTCGATGTTCTCTCCCTGCTTCCAAAATCACTATTTGGGACATCCTTCCTTACTGGCGGTCTATCAATGTTCCCAAAATCAGTAATTGTAATGTTCCTTATCAGTGGTCTCTCTGTGTTCTCAAAATCAATAATTGGGACGTCCTTCCTTATCAATGGTCTCTCCCTGCTTCCAAAATCACTACTTGGGACGTCCTTCCCTATCGGTGCTCTCAACGTGTTCCCAAAATCAGTATTTAGGACGTCCTTCCTTATTGGTGGTCTCTCTATGTTCCCAACATCAGTATTTGTGACCTCCTTCCTTTTTTGTGGTCTCTCCATGTTCCCAGATTCAGTATTACGGACTTGGTCCTCCACAGGTTCTACCAAACTCTGTGAAGTAGAAGGAGATGAGAATTCAGGAGAGAGACTTGTACCTTTTACTCTATTTGATGGTTTTTTCTTGTGCATATCATCCACCCACTTTGGGGCATCCTTCAACAGCTTCCAGCAATGGTCAAAATGAAATTTTTTCTTTTCCAATTTTTCGTATAATTGTTTCGAATAAAAAAACTGCAAAAAAGTTCATTATCAAATATACACAAACACTGATTACCAACAAAATAAAATAAAAAAAGATTGCGAAAAAAGAAGTTTACCTTATCCTGCTCATTCATGCCATATTTGTGCTCATTTTCCACTTGAGTAACATATTCACAAAATTTTTTGGTTGCAAGTTGAATAGTTGACCAACGTTGTAGGAGTGATTTCTCCTCTCGATCACTTGCAAATGTTTTGTAGTTGTGGAAATATTGTGTCACTCGCCCCCAATAAGTAGCCTTTGGTTGACCTTTTATGTGTACGACATTCATGCTGGTTGCAAGCCATCCTTGTACAAGGAGAACATCTTCCTGTCTAGAGAAGCTCAGGCCCCGTAGTTTTCTTTTGGCAGTATCTAATTGAACCGGAAATTGGGAGGAACTAGCAAGGAATTGTCATTATTAATCATGATTTTGGGGTGAAGAAACTGAGGATCCATGTAAAGATCAATAAAAACACTATAACAAGAAGAGAAGAGTATATTAAATTATTGGAGTTGAAATGTGTAGAAAATATGTGAGTCATATACAATTATGGGTAAATGAAACTTAAAAAGGATCATCCCATTTAAAAAAATGATGATCTAAGGTATTTCTTATAATTTAAAAGAATGACGATCTCATTTTGCTATCTCATTCTCACACAGAAAATTTGATGTGTGAAAGTGAAGTAGCAAAAGTTGAAGAGTTTGTTGCTTCATCAGTTGGAGTATGAAAAGCCTATGGCTGCCATCCAATTACATGTATTTAAAGTTCAACCAAAACTATTTTTTGATCAGACAAGGCAAATGCACGAGCTATCTATAACTCGAAACATGGATAAAGGCAAATATGCCTCATAAGTGCAACAAAACCCAATAGCAGCAGAAGAATTTACTTTTGGATATCTGAAAACTTGATAATTGTCATTGATGCTATTATGCAATAGTTCAAACGGTGAGTACAACCTAGTTAACTGTTGTGACACGACTTGGGAAACTAGAACAAAAATACAATACAAGGGTCCTCTAACATTCTTTACATTTTACACAAACAAAATCCTCACTAGTTGATATGTTTCTGAAAAACATCATCCAGACTCTCAGTCCAATATGGAAAAAGAAACACATTGTCTAAGACTTCAACTACATCATCACCCATTTAGGTATCGTCTACTTTGGTGAAGGGTCAGCTTGCTTTTTGACAAATAGCTTTCCTACATCTTCTGTAACAATGTTGCTCCTGGACCCAAAAGCAAAAAAAAAAAAAATGATGATAAGATTGAAAAACTCTAACGTATAACAAAGTTGGTATATTAAATGTTGCTCATGAATACAATACCCCAAGTTCCGGGATTGCCACCATCCCAAAAAAGACAAAGAAAAAGACCAATAGTTTTAGAATTCATTCCCAATGTGAATAGATTTCCTAGGATTCACCAAACACCGGAAAATTTTATTGTATTCCTAAAAAGTTATTTCCCATAAAATTACCAAGCCTTGGTTTTAGCAGGTTTGCACAATGTGAAACTCAAACTGGTCAATAATTATCAAACTCACCAACACAATAATATCAGATTCATGCACAGTGACCTGGAAACTCACAAACCTAATCCTATACAGTTGAAGTCAGACTTAAAAAATATTTTCAGAGCAGCAATTACCCAAGAACAATGTTTTTCGGTACAAAATTAAATATGACCCAGTAGTATGCAACCCAAATACATCTTCAAAGTCTAAAGGATGTACCACTATAAGCAGTGAGGAATCCTATGAATATAGAGCAATGCAACAGAATTCCTATCAGGGACCACTTAAAAAGAGTCCACTTCATTGGTCATCATGACCGTTATGCAAGCAACTACCACACTCCACGTGTACAAACTTTTCCCAGTTAAAGAAAGTCCGTTCCATTAAAAGTCATATGCATTTATATCTGCCACATGCTCCATATGTGCAAATGGTTCTCTCTCATATGTAAATTCTACTAGTAATTGCAGAGAATAGGGGAGGGTTTTGAGGGATCAAAAAATTTTATTTAAATTTTATAGTGCTACTTTATCCCTATTCAACTCAAAATTTAACACGTCCATGGTTTTTTTGTTTTTGTTTTTTGCTTTGTACTTTAATGTGAAGGTCAAAGTCAGAAAATCCGCTCATTGTAATGGTATAATTTATTCACTAAAACTCTTCACACAAATCTACAAATTTAATCATATCATCATAGCTTGATCTATATGTAAGGCGAGTTTAGTTAAAACTCCAAAAACATGGCAGTTGGCATTTAAATGTCAAATTACTACTAAACAAATTCTCTAGTCATGATTACTTGGAAAATGCAACTCAAGATGTACTATTCAAGAAAGTGAAGCTCACATTGCAAGTCATATGCACATGGACGCAAAGTGCATGTCTGTAAGGCTAAACAGTTTAACATAAGCAGAATCGAAAGGAGAATTTTTTAAAACGCGTACAACTCTGATATCAAATAAGCTATGGGAAATATCAAACCTATTGAAACTAACCTTCCGCTAAGCTGAGGTGGAACCAGCATACCACCAATTGTATCGGGAACATTCTTGGAATGAGGCAGGTTACCTTTGGGAACTTTACTGCGGGGAACAGAGGAAACAAATTCATTTGACTCTCTCTTGCGTGATGCACTTTCAGCTATAGCAGCTGCAACACGAGAAGAGTGGTCGACACCACTAAACATATTGGATGAGAAAACCGGAGAATTCAAGAGCATTGAAGCATCAGGAAGTTTCTCAATTGAAGGAGCTGATGAATGGGCAGTACTTTCAGGCTGCTGATATGATGAAACAACGGATCTATAACACACAAAAATACAAAATTAAAAGGCATCCCAAGGAAGTGAGAAGCATAATATTCCCAGTAAGGAGAATATAAATATAAAACATTGTGACTAATTTTCCAGCTGTGAAAATTAAGGACAGTTAAGAAACCCCTTCTTTTAGCACCCAACATTTCAAATCCTGAAAATCAAAATCTCAATTTATCTTTTAAAAAATTTCATCTTTGAAATTGAAGTCCAAAGATTACCAATCATTCTGACACTCCGTCAATCTTCACAGCAAAAAATCACCCTAAATTTGCAGATTTGGAACTCCAACACCATTCTGTTAAACATTATGCAACCCCCAAAAAAAAAACAAAAAAGCCAACCAGCTACCATAAATAAAAGAACATGAAAACTTATTTTAGTGCTATGCGTCCTCAAAAAGTTTTAGTTTCCCTAAAAATGGGAAGTAACCCTAAGTAAGCTAATGGCAATATGCTTCTTCCAATAAACCCTCCAATTGTCCTTTCTGATTTACAACTCACATATGCATAAAATAACAGCATTCCAACACAAACTACAAAGGTTTTTACAACTTGAACAGAACAATTTTTATGTGTTTATATTTTTTATTTTCTTTTATTTTCCCTATGGTCCCAAACAAAAATAATGAAAAAATCTGTATTCAGAATAGCATAAAATTAAAAAAGAAAAAAAGTAAATCCAACAGAACTAAAAGTTCTCAAATTTAAAAATGAAATTTAGAGAAAATGAGAAGCATGAATTACTGGGTGTGAGGACGAGTCGGAGGCTGTGGATCGTCCTGGGGTACTTGGGCTGGCTCGTTTTCCTTATTTTCCCTAATCTCCTCCGATACGTCGTCGTCTGAAGATGCATAGTCCACCAACGACATCTTCCGTTTTTCCTCTTTCACTCTCCTAAACTCTTCTGACTCTTCACTTTATGCCTCGGGCCTCTGCACTGTTTTTTCTTTTGCCATAAAACGCTGCTATTTCTTTCGGCCAGTAATAAAACGCTGCCCCTTTGGCAAACAATTTTTTTTTTCCTTTTTTTTGTTTTTTTGTTTTTTTTTGTTTTTTTTTTTTATTTGAGGATAATAGTTTTGTTCGATATTTACCGCTCGAGTCCTAGGTTCAATTCTCCATTCCTATTTAAAAAGTTTAAATGAAAAAGAATTGTGTTCGATATTCCATTCCTGTATAAAAAGTTCAAATGAAAAAGAATTGTGTTCGATATTCAAGTATTATTCACCGCTGCGTTTTGGTTTGGTTTCTACCAAATTGACCCCATTTTTATTTATTTATTTGGCCATTCGTTGAGGAGGGTATTATTATATGTTGGGTTGCCTCAATATTATCTCTTACATGTATCAACCCGTGGCGCACTTAGGAGGAAGAATGAGAGTTTGAAGTACTTTTCCACTTGCCAACCCATGTTCAATTGATTTTGATAACTGTTTTCACTATTCCGAAATAGTGTGTTTTACAAGCAATGGCCACAGAATCTTTCCATATAAAAAGAAATTTAAAAAAAAAAAAAAAACAGTGCTCAAAAAATAAAAATAAACCCATATATGCTAAAGAGTATAGGAAAAAAAAAAAAGTTAAAAAAGCGCGCACACACAAAGAACCGTGCAAAAACATGACAAATCAGAGTAGAAAAACTTGGGAGACATTTGGAGTTCTGGGCCACAAGAAGATTGCTAAAATCTTAAACAAGTGCATATAGCAAGAAGTAGAAACTAACCCATTTTAAAAAAATTAAATTAAATTAAATAGCCTATTTCGAATCTGAGAGAAACGAAATAGGGTGGTATGCGAATCAAGACCTGTCACCATCGATTTCTAAATTTTCTACTAAACAATACACAATTAAAGAAACCATCTGATGCCCAAGCGTTCTCCTAATACATTATCCCCCACAAGTAGAATGCTACATAAAACTACAATACCAACACATCTTGTCACTTACTTGAGAACTAATAAAATTACATGCAAAAGAAAGAGATATCCACATCAAAACTTCTGGCCAAGAAGGGATGGCCTGTAAAAAGCATGGGTTTGTGCAATCGCAATACGATCTCGAGGGTCATTCATGGTCTCATCCCTTAACGCTTGAAGAATAGCCTGTGGTGGAAACTCCCTAAAGATTCACATAAGTAGACAGCATTAAATTTTGCTTCTACTAATAATTCACATTGTCAGAAAGCAATAGATTTATTTTCTAGTCTAATTTCAACCAACTTTATGGAAATGCAATACCTTATTATAAGTATTCTGTATAGCATCTTCAAGATAGGGCAAAGCTCAACTGGAGCAATGGGCTCGTTCTCTTCAGGATGTAGGATACTTAAAGAGGGCTGACTTAGCAGCTCAAAAAATGCTTTTACAGCAGAGACCCCCTGCAAAAATAAAAGTAGGAATATCATCAGCAGAGAAGTTACAACAGAGTTGGCCCTGAATCACTTACTGGCACTCTTCCAAGCGGCTAATATAATTTTATTGTGAAAAGACGACGGCCCCCACGTCCTTTCACTAAAAGAGAAAGCAGTCACATGACATACAAATTCATACTCCATGAGTAGTGCAGGGGGTGAAATTGCTCACACAGCACTAGCTGCAATGTGCCCATATTTTAAACAGCCAGTGAAATGAAACTTGAACACAAAAACTAATAGTAAATTAATAAAGAAGTGGATTGCTTATCCCAGGTTAAGCCAAACATAAGAATTGAACGGCAATTGATTTAGCTTTTAATGAAATAATGAATTAGAATTCTGAAACGGATTACCCAGAACAACAGTTTGTAGGGCACAATAGAGGAGGAATTGGTATAAGGAATCCACATATTGGCTTCTATCGTATAGAATTATGTATCTTACATGATCTGCCATTCTACAATTACACATAGTTTTACTTTTACAGTACAGAGTCAATGAGATCCAATAAACAATGAAAGTTTCCAGTTCAAGCTACTCAACAGATGTTCCCCCAGATTTTTTAATATTTCGTCAAGAGAACTTTCAGCAGCCATCAGAATTTTTTTTTTTTTTTAAGTACTCTGCAGAATCTGATTAGAATTTTTTTAATTTATAGTTGCAACGACTTGTCGTTAAACTTTATCAATGCAAACAAGGATCAGGCAGGCTTCACATTATATTCAAGTCATGTCTGCAAGTCACACCCCTGATTTCATTAAACAATAATAGTGATATACAAACTTCAATGCATTTGTAAGTATTCAACACTCCTTCCCCTCTCTTCCTGCTTCAACTTCGTAATCCAACCAGTTCTAGTATAATTCTAAAAAGGCTCATGTTTGTTGTTACTTCACCATTATTTAAGGTGATTGAGATCAGTACCTGAATCATACCCTTGCCCTTGATGCTATCACCCATTTCAAGGGTTAACTCCCCTTTGGCCAGCTTTTGTCCATACCATGCATTACGACCTTTCAATAAGGTTACATATGTGTCAGCCAACAAAGGCCCTGCTAGCCTCTCTGGTTCTTCGGCCAACAAATGGGTGATAAATATCATCTCTGATGTACAATGTGCGAAGTATACCGATTTGCTGGTGGCACTCTCATTGGTTAACGCAGCTACCATTCCTGTTAAAGCATAATTCAAAGTTTGATGAATAAATTAAAGCCTTCAAGTATAGCATGATAAAATCACAGGACTAGCATACGAAAGAACATCACAGGATAACACAAAGCAGGAAAATCCAAGGCAAGAGGTCACCTTCCAATTGAAATGAGATGGAATCAACTAGAGCAGGCAATTAACATGGAAATCTAATTTTATCTGGAAAGTGTCCCTCTCTATATGTATATATATAGATATCATGAATTTGTAATTTTTAGTCCTGAATCTATAGATATATGAGACTTCCTGAATTATTATTTCACATCCACTACAGTACTTAATATGTGGTATATCAAACATGGTAACTTATAGCGTAACTTGTAGCGTCAAAGAGTAATGCCCCTTCAAATGAATGATTGTGGTACCTCTTAGGTTTTATGTGTACTCTCTCCCAAACCATTTAAATTATGAAAACTACACCACCTAAGACTGTACTTAGTATGTGTTAACTTGCATTGCTGTCCAACCATTAAGGGTTAAATTGAAGAAAACCACCAAATTTCTTAACTTTTATGAAATGCAATTTATGCAATCATATCCATTGTAATTGAAAAAGGTTGACTTTGCTTCTCTTCTATCTTACCAGCTCCAATGGCATACACATTCTTCAATCCGCCCATAACTTCATGAGTAACAAGGTCACCATTGTCCCACACGATGAAGTGGGGCTGCCTTAAAAACTTGGCCAATGGCTTTCTCCACTTTTCAGATCCACATATGCGAGCATTAGCGTATTCATTGTTGTAAATCTCTGAGGCAATATTGGGTCCTCCAAGGTAGAGAATGTTCTCATTTGGAACACCAGCTGCAAAGCACAGTACATATTAGATAAAGACGGATAGCCAGGGTGAAAAAACCTTGCCAAGTAACTAATTAATAGCAGATCTACCCTAATCATACAGGCATTCCATGATGTACGAACTACTATAACTGTATAAGAACAAAAATAAAGATCACTTTCATAATATCAGAGGAAAGCCCACCAAGAATCTCAAGGCCTTCATTCAATTCAAGAGAGGAGTGGCGAGTAGAAGTAGCAACAAACCAAACAATTTCAAGATTAATGAAACTATTATAAAACACACCAAATAACTAAATCAGCATCAAAGAGAAGAGGAATGTTGAGACAGACAGAAAACAACCAAGAAGAATTGCTCAAGTAAAAAATAGGTACCAGTGCAAAAATTGCCAACTATTAAAGAAAAACATAGAATCAGTCTTACTTGCTCGATTGATAATTTGAGTGGGTGTAATTATGCGTGGTTCAGGCTCCAATTCAGCCTCGACACCTTTTGAAAGAGAGATGATGACTGGCATTGTTACCCTCTCTTTCCAGTACCTACTAATTTCTTCAAATACCACACTAGTTTCTGTTGATGGCAGCCCATTCACCACAATGTCAGCATCCCACACAGCCTCCTGCAAATTTGTGACAACCTTCAAAGGGCAAAGAGGGGTGTCAATCATATTGATGCAAAACCCATCTTTTAGTAACTCATCTGCATAAAGCGTCCGATCACCTAATCTTGCCTCAACATACTTCAAGTAAGCACACCGCCTAATCAGTCTCCTCAGCACATCTTCCCTTGAATTGATCACTTCAAATAAATGTTCTGCTGTGGCTCTGTCAACAGATCTTCCTGGTCGTCTCCATATTCTTATTTGGACCTTCTCTCTAAAGTGACCATAACTATCTTGCAACATAGCAGCAAAGACACTTCCCCAAGCACCTGCACCAACACCAACTATCCTAAGTGGATCACCTTCTGTTTTGCCCATTAGACATCGAAGCTCATCAAGCTTCTCCTCAACAGAATCATTTGAGTGCTGAATCAACCCATTTGAGTAGGCATTATGGGTCACTGCATCAGAAGTCCCAATCATCATCTTCTTCTTCTTCTTCTTCCTCCAAATAAACTCAGCTCCAAGAAACTAAAGATTAGCACAGCCAGTTACATGCACAAATGCTCATAGACACTTTAAAAGTTTCCAATATTATCCTCTCCAAGAAGAAAAATGAAAGATTACACTGGCAATGACGAATTCCAAGCTGATCTCTTCTAAGCTACAAAAAAGGAACTTCCTAAGTTCCAAGATTTCACACAAAATTTGGAACAACCCACTTTTGATTTTGTATTTTAGTTTCACACCACCGCCAAATGAACAGCTCAAATCAGAAACCTCACAAACATCGAAAAACCTTTTATTTTTCTTAGGGGATTTTCCGCCAAAATCCAAACAATCCCTCTAATTCAATTTCCAGCTGCCTTTGACCCTAAAGAGAATTCAGATTCTACAACAACAGACAATACCAACAACGATTTACCACATTGGGTTTTAGAATTTCTTATCCAATCACCACTCACCAACAAACCACATAAGATTGCATTCAAACACGCAAAGCGAAAACATTGAAAAATCAGCCAACAAGTTCGATTATCCACCCACCAAAACCAGTCGATGCAAAAGCGCACTACGCAGACAAAACAAAAGTAAAGGGAAGAAGAAACAAACTGTACTTTGTATTTGCCGGTCGGTGCCTCAACGCGGTGAGATCAACTTGGGCTTTGTCTTCTTCTAGTTAATATGCAGAAGCGTCTGGAATTTGACACCCTTTTTTTTTTGTTACAGTGGTTGACAGTAAGGACCAAAAGAGAAAAATCAAGCTAAAAAGCTGGCTTGCTGATGTGGGTTTTGCGTGTGAAATGAGAATGGGGGAAAACGAAGCAAAACTACGTAGATGGATTAACAAAAATCAAAGTAAATAATAGGAAACAAGAAATTGCCCTCCTCTCTACTCTACTGGTGGTGGGTGAGAGAGCGTTCGTTTTTCTCCAAGAACAGCTGAGCATGAAATTGTGTCACGTTGTCAAATGTTGGCTGTGCTGTTCGTCAGTCGTCACAAATCCCAGTGTGACATATTCCCTAATTTTCTGTTTTTTAAAAAAAATTTGTAATCATTCCACTTACACTTCATTTTATTTTTAAATAGGAATTTTTATAGAAATGTAACTTATACTTCAGTTTCAATTTGTCATATAAAAAAAGAATTAATAGAAACATCACTTTAAATTTTCAAAATTCATGATTTGCCATGTAACATTATGGTCCAATTTTCCATCTATTTTAAGGATATTTTAGTTTTTTTTAAGAGTATTTTAAAAATGAAAAAATCATTATAAAAAAATTGTATATCTTTTAAATAATTAAAATTTTTATAAAAAATATATTTCTCACCTTCTCCCATCCCCTGTGCGCCACCAACGACTTCAACCAACCTCGCCCAACTAGAAATCCATTCCCCCTTCCTTCTTCATTGCCTCTTCCTCCATTCCCCTTTCTCTATTTCCCTTCCTACTTCTCTCTCTACCATGGAACACTTACCCTCCACACACAAATTCCCTTAACCCACCCAAATTGAGTCCACATTTTTCTTCTTCTTTTTTCGTTTTGTTGTTTTTCCATTTGCATATTGAAAACTTATGGAAGGATAGCTACCAAACTAACAATTCGGTAGCCTACGTAATAGATGGTGACCAAGCAAACTTTAGATCCTTCAATAGCAACACAGTGGTGTAAGTTAATGAAACTATGAAGACAAGAAAGGGTTGGATTTTGGGTGGGAAGCTTAAGTAGTTTTAAATCAGGTATTTGAAAATTTTCAGACATGCTCAGTCAACACCATAAAAAAAGATATACATGCTCAAAAAGAGAGAGAGAGAGAGAGAGAGAGAGAGAGAGAGAGAGAGAGAGAGAGAGAGAGAGAGAGGGGGCTCCTGTGCAATGTGTTTTTGGGGTGGGTGAGGTGGGGTTGGGAGCGAAAAGCCCTTTCTATTTTATTTGGTTTGCTCAAGGTAATGGGGTTCTTATATCTGTCAATCATCTCACCTTGATTTGAGTTCCATTAATCTCACTTCACCAAAGAAATTTAATTTACTTGGAGAAAGGATGTATTGCAGAAAAAGTAATTGTGGTGAAGATAACCGATGATCTACAACCGACGAGATGCTTTGATTGAATTGAAATCCTTTTATATGATTTCAGGTTATTTCATTAGATATGTAACCAAACTTTAGTCTTTATGTTTCCCACATATTTAAGTGATAACATTTTTGAAGCGATTTATAAGCGCGGGGTGGTTGTCTAGGCTTAGAGCATCCACAGTGGGAAGGTGTATTTTCAGGGTGTAAATCCACTTTTACATCCCTTTTACACCTTCGGGGGTTGTAAATGTAATTTTTGCTCCAGTGGGGAAGATGTAAACCTAAAGATGTATAATTGATTTCTTTCACCTTTTCTGTTGTAGGTCCCACTTTTATCTACTTTTCTTACATTTTCTCATATAGGTCCCACCTGCAAGAGATGTAAAAAAAAAAAAAAAGATTTATATGTGCATCTAAATTTGCATCCCACCCTAAATTTGCATCTCATGGTGGTGATGCAAATTTACACTCGTTTGCAACTCTCCATTGTGGGTTATTCCGATCACAAATTGTGTATATTTAACATACACCTCATTATACACCCTCACAATGTGGATGCATTGTTGGGGTGTTTGGGTAGAGGTGGGGTTTTGGTTTCTTGTTTAAATTTTAGTTTTCTTGGAATTTGGTTTGTGACGCGGTGGTCGGAGGTGCTGTGACTGCAAGCAATGAGAGGAAGAACATGTTCTCATAAGAATGTGTTCCATGTTGATTCACTTTTTTGTTTAAGTTAAATTAATATATCATGCCATGAAAAAAAAAAACAAAAAAACAAAATGTAGTCTTTTCTGAGCCCTTAGATTAAATCCAAAGGTGGATGGGGTCCAAGAGAACGGGACTCTAATTTTAAATTAGAGTTAACACTGTTGGATTTGAAGTCAAGTAAAAGAACGCGTGTCAAGCAAATAAAGAGGGACATTTAGTGATACCAAATTTGGCTCCGTTGTTGGTGGGGTTGGAGTGGGGCAGAAAGGAAGAGAGAATTTTTTCTATATATTTTTTCTTGAAAATTAAAATACTAAAAATACCCTTTAAAATGGATGGAAAATTTGATGGTGTCAAAACCAAATGACAAATCATGGATCTTGAAAAATTATGATGACATTTCTCTTAAAAAAAAATTTCATGTGACAAATTGAAACTGTGGTATAAGTTCATATGACATTTCTACAAAAAGCCATTTTTAATACATTTTAATCATCTTTTTTTGTTCTTTCTCTTTCCTATTATACCCTTACACTAAATTAAGGTTTTTATAAATGCAATCAAGAAAAGTTAACTGAAAAAAAAGTATCATCGATAACAAAACAATCTCTATACAAAATTCAAGCAAATTAAACCATATTTAACTTGTGTTTCTGTTTGGAGGTGGGAAAATTCACCCGGGCACCTTGGAATTGCTGCCGAGCTTTGAGGATTGATCACGGCTGGGCTGGGGTCTTGCAATAAGGCAGTCGAAACTTGGAGAAATTGGTCGGGCTAGGAAATGAAAGAGTGCGGCCGGATTTGGAGTTGGTGAAGTCACTATTGGGGGTTGAGTCCCAGGGCACGGCCGGAAGAGCTAAGATGTGAAATGCGGCCGGAGTTTGACGGATGGAGCCCAAGTAGTGTGGCCGAAATTTCGAGGCTAGTGCCCAGTTTTTTCGCCACCAGAGGCGTGAGGGGCTACAAGGATTTCTACGACCGGGCCCTTCGGCTTTTTGGCGTCTAGAGCGGCGGGATTTGTTGGGATATAGCGGCCGGGTGAGCTGGAGAAAATGGTGGGACTACATTCGAAGTGCGGATGGAGAGGAAGGCTGGGCTATGCTCGAATGCGGCGGGAGGTGCTCAAATAGGATACGGCCAATTCTCAAGAGATGCGTCCGGGTTTTCGAATGATAGCTACGATCGAGATCTTTGGTTTGAAAATAGTTGCAGTCGGGGTTTTGTTTCATGCTAGAGATGTGAAGGGTTTCTTGCGGCTGGAGTATTTGATCTCTTTGCAAATTGGGTTGCAGGTTTTTGGGTTGGAGTCCAATTGTCTTATTACATATATATATATATATATATATATATATATATATATATATATATATATATATATGAATGAATGCAAGTTGTGGCTGGAGTCTTTGGGGGTTTGAAAGACAAATAAATGAATGTGCATGTGCGGCCAGGCTCCCAAGTTTAAGCCTTCCTCATCCTATTTTATGCTTACATATATATATATTTGAAATTTAATATATATTATATGGGTGGCAATATAAGAGGAATCGGAAGTCCAAGTTCAAGACACCGATCCAAGCTCAGAATTTTTGGAGGATTATATGCACGTGACAGAGGCCTCACAAGGAAAGAAATCAAGGAGGACGATAATGACTCTGAATGTTCCAAAGCAAGGAAGAATCAAGCATGTCAGAATATTTCAATCAATGCAATCCCACGGATTTAGGGGGGCTTCACAAGGAAAGATTTTTAAAAGAGTTGACATTTGGCCATTCAATGGCCAACCCATGGGCTGGCGAATGCCCTATATAAACCTCACCAAGCGAAGACAGAAGACACACAACATCAGACAGACAAACCTACTTTTCGTCTTGCACTTTTCTTTTCCTAGACTTAGGATTTTACTTTTCAAGCACCTAGTGTAGTGAGTTCTTCCTTTTCTAGTGTAAGTTTATATTTTTCTTGTCATTTCAATTCTTGTTTGATTTATATTTTTTGTGATTTAAATTCAAGTTTATTTTGATTGCTTTACCTTTCATTGTTATCGCACTTCAATTAAGTTTAATTTCAAGTTTATTTTATTTTATCGTTCATATCGCTTTTATTTCGTTCTTGCTTTATTTATCGCTTTGATTTATTTTATCGCACTTCAATTCTTGTCTTTACGTTTAAACGCACATTTAATTTAATTGCACTATTTTTACTCAAAACCCTAAAAATAACAAAAACATCTGTACGAAGCCTAACCATCCTTGAGCCCGAGGAAGTGAAAGAACCTAGGCCAAGAGGAGGTTCCTTGCTTGGCCGATCAATCGTTTGATTAGAAGTTAGAAGCACAATACATTCATCAACTCACATTCTATTCAAGCCCAAATTCGGGGCTTGGTGGTGGCACGCCCTGCATTCAAAAGAAGAATGACCAAAAGTTACACAATCGGCCTCCGGCCTTCAAATAATTCGAAACGAAACCACCAACAAACTCTAAACAATGCAAATATAAACTCAGACACATTTATGAACGCCAAATGCGATTCCATCCTCTAAATTCCCAAATATTAAACATACAAAATTTAAACCTCCTAACAAGACTGCATCTCATTTTCACCTAAATTTTAGGACCAACAACAAGGTCCGAACCAATCTCCATCACACAACATGAGTAAAGTTTAGCCCGCGGCTGCACCTAGGCACTACCCTAGGCTGCGTACGTTCCCTTACTAAGCAATCAAGTCACACATAGTTCTTTCCTACAAAATTTCCAAGTCCATCAACATGCAATCAATTACAGAAATCCCAAACAAAATCTTTTTCAAACATCATTCATTCCCAACTCAGTATAATAATCTTTAATTCATCTCTCTAATAACCACATAATCTCCCCATACGCGGGAAATTCCAACGCCACGTATGGGGTCTGTCATCACGCCGAAAAATCCTACACCACGTGTGACATAACCATTATATCTTCTCCTCATACGTCAAAAATTCCAACCCCACATATGTGGTCTGTCATCCCACCGGAAAATTCTACGCTACGGGTGACCTGACACTCACATAATCTCCCTATGCACCGGAAATTCCAACGCCACGTATAGGGTCTGTCTCAACGCTGAAAAATCCTACGCCACGCGAGACCTAACAATCACATAATCTCCCCATATGCCGGAAATTTCAACGCCACATATGAGGTCTGTCAGCACGCCGGATAATCTACACCACTTGTGACCTAACAATCATAGCATCTCCCCATACGCCGGAAATTTCAAAGCCACGTATATGGGGTCTGTCCTCACGCCGAATAACCTACGCCACGTGGGACCTAACAATCACATAATCTCCCCATATGCCGAAAATTCTAACGCCACATATGGAGTCTGTCAGCACACCGGATAACCTACGCCACGTGTGACCTAATAATCATAGCATCTCCCTATATGCCGGAAATTCCAACGCACATATGGGGTCTGTCAGCACGCCGGATAATCTACGCCACGTGGGACCTAACAATCACAGGGTGGTACTTAGGGTAGTGCGTATAGCACTTCAAACTGACATACTCTCACTTATCTAAACTGATTCTAGAGGTATTCCCACTTTAGTGATACCAGTCTATAATAGATTGCAACGTAATTTCATCAGAAAAATAATATTATTTTTAGAGCAACGATCATACACATAAACATAAATTTCATAATTTCAATTATTAAAATAATATCTAAGAGTTTTTTTAATAATAATAATAAATACTCTAAAAATCTCAACCTTGTCAACATAGCTCAACAACGCTCAAGACCTGTCACTATGGTCATTATAATCCTCCTAGGAAGGTAAAACTACCTTGGAAGACTCACGATCAACCAAGGGTCAAACTACCCATACTTGGTCAAACGGGCCCACGACCTCCAAATTCTGATCCGAAAGTTCCTATAAGTTCTACAAGGTTTAGAATATACGTCCTGCAAGTTTGGTCTGAATCAGATGGGCGGATCGCTCATGATCGCACGATCTGACGGTTATTATAAACATAAACTTTAAATTATTAAATCGGAACATCCGGGGCTCCGATTCACGATCCGTGAATTCCTACACGATCCTAGAAATGCATAGATTAACATATATTAAATCTAAGGTTATCCAAAGGTTCAAACCTATCGAACCTGAATAACGTACAATATGCGATATCCGTTCGAGACTTAAACGGTATCCAAATTGAAATCCGAGCACACCTACGCGCTCAAGCTAACAAGGAGATCGCATCGAGACACAATGCCCCGTTTCTACAGTGCCCACGTGCCACCACACCCGCCGACAGTGCATGTGTGTCCAAAGCGATTACGCATTGCCGGAAATTCTCAAAATCACGGCTCAAGGTTCCTACCCTAGGTATAGCACCCTATTTGGAACCACTTTTATTCTTGGACATACCCCGAAAAACCAGTGGAAGTGGCCAAAATTTCACTTTGAAAATTCGGCCAAAACTTAAATTCTAAATCGAATTCCTAAACACGAAAATCGTCTAATTCCTAGACAACAGGCAGCTAGATCTCGGAAAATAGGTGAGGAACCATACCTTTTTCACCTGAATTAGGCGGTCGGGGCGGCGGCCCAACGCCGGGAAAAACCCGGTTCAAACCAGTCAAAGCAGTGGCCGGAATTCGAGGTTTCCTGCAGGATTTTGGGTGCGACGTGACCGAGATGTCGAGCCGGTTCGAACGTGACTGGTCTCACGTCCTGCTGTGGCCGGACGGCCATGAATCAAAGAGAGAGAGGGACGATATCGGGGGGGGAGAGAGAGAGAGAGAGAGAGAGAGAGAGAGAGAGAGAGAGAGAGAGAGAGAGAGAGAGATCAGATTTTTATCAACCCTTTTCGCCAAAATTATGATTATGCCACTGAGGGTATTTTGATCGTATATCTCTCGTTACAACTCCAATTCGAGCCCACCACGTGTCTATGAACTGATCTGGCCGTACTCTACGCAACGATACCGTCGAAATTCTGAAATTCCTTCCCGGTCAAAAAGTCAACTTTAATCCTAATAAAATTTTTTATGGGCAAAATGGTATTTCTCTCAATAATTTAATATTCACTAATTTATTTAGGACCGGGTCATTACACGAATGGAATGAAATTTTTAGACCCCTAGCCTAGTATTACATAATCTCTCATGGGTACCACCAATAGCCACGTTGGATGCCACTTTCTCATCAATTTTTGTCACTTGTATGAAATTACTCTACTACCCATGCCACATAAGCTGAGTTAATGATTTTTTGTTGAAAATTCACGGCATGGAGCAACCTTAGTAATGGAATGGAAGTTCGGGGAGCAATTTGAGCCATTATAAAAGTCAGGGGGCAATATGAGACAATTTGTAAACCAAATATATTTTTTAAATATAATATATTTAAAGAGTCTAGCCGCACGGCCATACTTGGGATTTAAGAAATAAATTAAAAAATTGTATAGCCGCACGACTATACTTTTGAAATATAATATATTTAAATAGTATAGCCGTGCGGATATACTCAGATTTTTTTTTAATATATAGTATAGCTGAGTGGCTGTACTCGGGATTTTTTTTTTATATACATTTTGTTATATAAATAGTATAGCCGAGCGGCTATACTCGTGAATTTTTTTTAATTTTTTAATTAAATAGTACAACTGTGCGGCGCCGCACGGCTATACTTGGCCCTTTTAAATATTTTTTCCCCTTTGTAAATAAGGAAAATCCCAATCGTATTCCCTCTTAAATAAAAATTCTTGAGATAATTTTTGTTTGTAAACCATATTATCAGGTAAATTTGACTAATGTTGTTTATGAATCCAAATGCAATAAAAATTGTAACTAAGAGTTTTGCTTTCTGGTAGATCTAGGATTGTTACCTCTTGGGATGATGGTGTAAAAATTTTGAGTTTTTTTCAAAAGAAGAACATAACATTGAAAAATATAAAGATATGGTTGAGTGACATACATGTTTCATTAACTCCTAGAAATTAATTAGAATGGTTGTTTGGCATTAGGCATTAATAGAACTGATCAAAGTTATTACATAGTAAATAAAGAAAATAGTAAATCTCTTCAACAGTTGAACTGATCGAAAGGTTGTGAAATGGACTCTATTTTTTGTAGGGGAACGTTAGCAACCTTCTCCCTTCTCCCTTCTACTTATGACATGTGTCACTTTCCTTACACATAAAACAATGTGATTAATGCATCAAACAAGCTAACTTTTATTTTCCAATTTTACCCTTATTAAATGTATTGAATTTCATGTTCCTTTCATTTATCTAAATTTTTTTAAAACTTTTTACCATCTTGTTAAAAATTAAATATGAAAAAAATTCAATTTTTTTTAAGGAAATAAAATGTCTAGGTTTCGGAAAAAAAAAAAGGTTAATTTGAAAGGAAAAAAAAAAACTTAAATATTTCCTTTATATGGAATATAATTGTTCAAGCAGGTCATGACAATAAAAGATTCATAAGGAATCTACACATCTATTCAATACATCAATTCATTTTCCAACAATCAATTTTATTTTTTATTTGTCCTCCTTTACTTGGGATTGCTCCGTTTTTCCAAAACGAGCCATCAATAACCAAACACCTGTGGCAAGCTCACCTTTGCTCTTTCAACCCAAAAAAAAAAAAAAAGAAAAAAAAAAAAGCTCACCTTTACTTAGCAATTCGACATGACTATTTACTCTTTAATTTCTCTCATATTTTACCCATTATATTCCATATAAAAGTGTTTGGGCCTAAATTCCACGCACCAGCCCAACTGACTATTGGCCTATGTCAAAAAAACAGTGGCTTGGGCTTGTGTTGCCAAAATAAGAAGTCAGCCCAGATTGGTTTAGAAGCCCAGACCATTGCGAACCAATTGCAAGAAACATTTTTACATGTTTAAAATTAATTGCCATTAAGTGGTGATTTAATCTGCGAAAATCAAATTTAATTGGTTTTAAATTAAACCCAGCTTATAATCTCTCCTTTAACAAGGAAGAGGACGTGATAGGGAGTTGGTAGAAAGGTTAAATCGAAAAACCACTCCCCATTAATGCCAGAAAAAAAAGGGCAAGTTTCCTTCCTATGCTCGTAAGGGTTTTTTCATTAGAGCAAGTTGGGTTTACAACAGATAAACAAGAAATAAGAGAGTTGGTTGTCAGAAGATGAAAACTGATCATCATGAAAACTAACTTTTGATAAAGGTTTTCTTTTGTCAGACTAAACCACTATCCCTTTTTCTACGCTGGAACAAGGAATCCTTTCAAATATTTTATCCTCTAGATATCAAGGAATAATCACTTATTCAGAGCTCCTATAAATATAGGAGGATGTGAACAGGAAAGAGGACAACAAAAAATTCAATCAAAACAAAAACTCTCAGTTATACTAACAAACTCAAACAAGATTATATGATCTAAAAGGGCCTTC